>NW_027480593.1:0-306815 GCF_051401765.1 Calliopsis andreniformis | reverse complement strand
AACCCTCAACACTCAGTCCTCAATCTTCAATCCTCAATCCTCAATCCTCAATCCTCAATCCTCAATCCTCAATCCTCAATCTTCAATCCTCAATCCTCAATCCTCAATCCTCAGAAATCAATCCTCAATCTTCAATACTGAATCGTCAATCCTCAGTACTCAATCCTCAATCCTCAATTCTCTTTCCTCAAACCTCAATCCTCAACCCTCAGTCCTCATCCTCAATTCTCAAATCTCAATCCTCAATCCTCAATCCTCAATCCTCAATACTCAATCTTCAATAATCAATCCTCAACCCTCAATCTTCAATACTCAATCCTCAATCGTCAATCCTCAATCCCAAATCCTCAATCTTCAATCCTCAATCCTCAATCCTCAATCCTCAATCCTCAATCTTCAATCCTCAGTACTCAAACTTCAATCCTCAATCTTCAATCCTCAACCCTCAACACTCAGTCCTCCATGTTCAATTCTCAATTCTCAATCTTCAATCCACAATACTGAATCCTCAATCCTCAATCCTCAAGCCCCAATCCTCAATCCTCAATCCTCAATCCTCAATCCTCAATTTTGAATCCTCAATACTCAATCTTCAATCCTCAATCCTCAATCCTCAGTACTCAATCTTCAATCCTCAATCCTCAACCCTCAATCCTCAATCCTCATTCTTCAATCCTCAATACCCAATCCTCAACCTTCAATCCTCAATCCTCAATCCTCAATTCTCAATCTTCAATCCTCAGTCATCAATCCTCAATCTTCAATACTCAATCGTCAATCTTCAGTCCTCAATCCTCAATCCTCAATCCTTGTTCCTCAAACCTCAATCCTCAACCCTCAGTCCTCATACTCAATTCTCAATTCTCAATTCTCAATCCTCAATCCTCAATCTTCAATCATCAATAATCAATCTCCAATCCTAGATCCTCAATTCCCAATCCTCAATCTTCAATCCTCAATCCTCAATCCTCAATTCTCAATCCTCAGTCCTCAATCCTCAGACCTCAAACATCAATATTCAACACTCGGACCTGATCCTCAATCCACAACGCTCAATCATCAATCCTCAATCTTCAATCATCAATACTCAATCTTCAATCCTCAATCCTCAACCCTCAATCCTCAATCCTCAATCCTCAATCTTTAATCCTCAATCCTCAATCCTCAATCCTCAATCCTAAACCTTCAACCCTCAATACTCAATCTTCAATCCTCAATCCTCAATCCTCAATCCTCAATCCTCAATCTTCAGTCCGCAATCCTCAATCTTCAATCATCAATAATCAATCTCCAATCCTAGATCCTCAATTCCCAATCCTCAATCTTCAATCCTCAATACTCAATCCTCAATCCTCAATCCTCATACTTCAATCTTCAATACCCAATCCTCAATATTCAATCCTCAATCCTCAACCCTCAATTCTCAATCCTCAATCTTCAATCCTCAATACTCAATCTTCAATCCTCGGTCCTCAATCCTCAATCGTCAATCTCCAATCCTGAATACTCAATCTTCAATCCTCAATCCTCAAACCTCAATCCTCAATTCTCAATTCTAAACCCTCAACCCTCAGTCCTCAGTCCTCAATCCTCAATCCTCAATCCTCAATCCTCAGTCCTCAGTCCTCAAACCACAATCCTCAACCCTCAGCCCTCATCCTCAATCCTCAATCGTCAATCCTCAGACCTCAGCCCTCAAATCTCAACCCTCAACCCTCAGACCTCATCCTCAGTCCTCAATTCACAATCCTCAATCCTCAATCCTCATTCCCCAATACTCAATCTTCAATCCTCAATCCTCAATCCTCAATTCTCAATCCTCAATCCTCAATCCTCAGACCTCAAACATCAATACTCAACCCTCAGTCCTCGTCCTCAATCCAAAACCATCAATCCTCAATCGTCAACCTTCAATCATCAATATTCAATCTTCTGTCCTCAATCCGCAATCCTCAATCCTCAATCCTCAATGTTCAATCCGCAATACCCAATCCTCAATCTTCAATCATCAATCCCCAATCCTCAATCCTCAATCCTCAATCCTCAATCCTCAATCTTCAATCCTCAATATTCAATCTTCAATCCTCAATCCTCAATCCTCAATACCCAAGCATCAATCCTCAATTCTCAATACTCAATAGAATATCCTGAATTTTCAGGATTTAATACTCAAACAACAACCCTCAACCCTCAGCCCTCATCCTCAATCCTCAATCCTCAATACTCAATCCTCAATCCTCAATATTCAATCCTCAATACTCAATCCTCGATCCTCAATCCTCAATCCTCAGTCCTCAATCCTCAATCCTCAGTAATCAATCCTCAGTCTTCAATACTCAATCGTCAATCATCAGTTCTCAATCCTCAAACCTCAATCCTCGTTCCTGAAACCTCAATCCTCAACCCTCAGTCCTCATCCTGAATTCTCAATTCTCAATCCTCAATCCTCAATCCTCAATCTTCAATCGTCATTAATCAATCGACAATCCTAGATCCTGAATCCCCAATCCTCAATCCTTAATCCAGAATCTTCAATCCTCAATGCCCGGTCCTCAATCTTCAATCCTCAATGTTCAATCCTCAATCCTCAATCCTCAGTCCTCAATCTTCAAACCACAATCCTCAAACCTCAATCCTCAACCGCCGGTCCTCGTACTCAATCCTCAACCCTCAATCCTTAATCCTCAATCTTCAATCCTCAATACTCGATATTCAATCCTCAAACCTCAATCCTCAATCCTCAATCTTCAATCCTCAATCCTCAACCCTCAATCCTCAATCCTCATTCTTCAATCCTCAATACCCAATCCTCAACCTTCAATCCTCAATCCTCAATCCTCAATTCTCAATCTTCAATCCTCAGTCATCAATCCTCAATGTTCAATACTCAATCGTCAATCTTCAGTCCTCAATCCTCAATCCTCAATCCTTGTTCCTCAAACCTCAATCCTCAACCCTCAGTCCTCATACTCAATTCTCAATTCTCAATCCTCAATCCTCAATCCTCAATCTTCAATCATCAATAATCAATCTCCAATCCTAGGTCCTCAATTCCCAATCCTCAATCTTCAATCCTCAATCCTCAATCCTCAATTCTCAATCCTCAATCCTCAATCCTCAGACCTCAAACATCAATATTCAACACTCGGACCTGGCCCTCAATCCACAACGCTCAATCATCAATCCTCAATCTTCAATCATCAATACTCAATCTTCAATCCTCAATCCTCAACCCTCAATCCTCAATCCTCAATCCTCAATCTTTAATCCTCAATCCTCAATCCTCAATCCTCAATCCTAAACCTTCAACCCTCAATACTCAATCTTCAATCCTCAATCCTCAATCCTCAATCCTCAATCCTCAATCCTCAATCTTCAGACCTCAATCCTCAATCTTCAATACTCAATCGTCAATCCTCAGTCCTCAGTCCTCAATCCCCAATCCTCGTTCCTCAAACCTCAATCCTCAACCCTCAGTCCTCATCCTCAATTCTCAATTCTCAATACTCTATCCTCAATACTCAATCTTCAATCCTCAATAATCAATCTCGAATCCTAGATCCTCAATCACCAATCCGCAATCCTTAATCCTCAATCTTCAATCCTCAATCCCCAGTCCTCAAACTTCAATCCTCAATGCTCAATCCTCAATCTTCAGTCCTCAGTCCTCAATCCTCAATCCTCAATCCTCAAACCTCAATCCTCAACCGTCAGTCCTCGTCCTCAATCCTCAACCCTCAATCATAAGTCCTCAATCTTCAATCCTCAGTAATCAATCCTCAATCTCCAATACCGAATCGTCAATCCTCAGTCCTCAATCCTCAATCCTCAATCCTCAGACCTCAAACATCAACACTCAACCCTCAGTCCTCGTCCTCAATCCACAACCCTCAATCCTCAGTCCTCAATCTTCAATCCTCAATCCTCAATCCTCAATCCTCAACCCTCAATCCTCAGTCCTCAAACCTCAATCCTGAATCCTCAATCCAGAATCCTCAATCTTCAGCCCTCACTCCTCAACAATCAGTTGTCAATCCTCAATCCTCAATAGAGTATCATCAATTCATAGTTTTCATTACTCAATACTCAATCTGCAATCTTCAAATCTCTATCCACAAACATCAATTCTCATCACTCAACCCTCAACACTCAGTCCCCAATCCTCAATATTCAATCCTCAATCCTCAATCCTCTATCCACAATCCTCAAACTTCAATCCTCAATACTCAGCCTTCAATGCTCAGCCCTCATCCTCAATCCTCAATCCTCAATCCTCAATCCTCAATCCTCAATCTTCAATCCTCAAAACTCAACCTTCAATCCTCAATCCTCAGTCCTCAAACCCCAATTCTGAATTCTCAATCCTGAATCCTCAACCTTCAGCCCTCAGTCCTCAACAATCAGTTGTCAATCCTCAGTCCCAAATCCTCAATCCTCAACCCTCAGTCCTCATCCTCAATTCTCAATTCTCAATCCTCAATCCTCAATCCTCAATCCTCAACCCTCAGCCCTCATCCTCAATCCTCAATCCTCAATTCTCAGTCCTCAATCCTGAATCCTCAATTCTCAATCCTCAATCCTCAGTCTTCAGTCCTCAAACCTCAATCCTCAACCCTCAGCCCTCATCCTCAATCCTCAATCCTCAGTCCTCAATCCTCAATCCTCAATCCTCAAGCCTCAATCCTCATTCCTCAAACCTCAATCCTCAACCCTCAGACCTCATCCTCAATTCTCAATTCTCAATCCTCAATCCTCAATCCTCAGACCTCAATCCTCAATCCTCAACCCTCAATCCTCATTCCTCAAACCTCAATCCTGAACCCTCAGTCCTCATTCTCAATTCTCAATTCTCAATCCTCAATCCTCAATCCTCAATCCTCAATCCTCAATAATCAATCTCCAATCCTAGATCCTCAATCCCCAATCTTCAATCCTTAATTCTCAACCTTCAATCCTCAATCCCCAGTCCTCAATCTTCAATCCTCAATGCTCAATCCTCAATCCTCAATCCTCAATCCTCAGTCCTCAATCCACAATCCTCAACCCACCAACCTCAATCCTCGACCGTGAGTCCTCGTCCTCAATCCTCAAACCTCAATCCTCAATCCTCAATCTACAGTCATCAATACTCAATCTTCAATCCTCAATCCTCAATAATCAATACTCAATCCTCAATCCTCAATATTCAACACACAACCCTCAGCCATCAGTCCTCAATACTCAACCCTCAATCCTCAATTCACAATACTCAATAGAATATCCTGAATTCTCATGGTTCAATACTCAATCCACAAAATTCAATAATCAAATCTCAATCCTCAAACATCAATTCTCAGCACTCAATCCTCAATACTCAGTCCTCTCTCTTCAATCCTCCATCCTCAATCCTCAATCCTCAAGCGTCAATCCTCAATCCTCAATGCTCAACCCTCAATCCTCAGTCCTCAAACCTCAATCCGGATTCCTCAATTCTGAATCCTCAATCTTCAGCCGTCAGTCCTCAAGAATCAATTGTCAATCCTCAATCCTCAATAGAATATCCTCAATTCACAGTTTTCAATACTCAATCCCCATTCTTCAATATTCACATCTCAATCCACAAACATCAATTCTCATCACTCAACCCTCAACACTCAGTCCTCAATCTTCAATCCTCAATCCTCAATCCTCAATCCTCAATCCTCAATCCTCAATCTTCAATCCTCATTCCTCAATCCTCAATCCTCAGTAATCAATCCTCAATCTTCAATACTGAATCGTCAATCCTCAGTACTCAATCCTCAATCCTCAATTCTCTTTCCTCAAACCTCAATCCTCAACCCTCAGTCCTCATCCTCAATTCTCAAATCTCAATCCTCAATCCTCAATCCTCAATCCTCAATACTCAATCTTCAATAATCAATCCTCAACCCTCAATCTTCAATACTCAATCCTCAATCGTCAATCCTCAATCCCAAATCCTCAATCTTCAATCCTCAATCCTCAATCCTCAATCCTCAATCCTCAATCTTCAATCCTCAGTACTCAAACTTCAATCCTCAATCTTCAATCCTCAACCCTCAACACTCAGTCCTCAATGTTCAATTCTCAATTCTCAATCTTCAATCCACAATACTGAATCCTCAATCCTCAATCCTCAAGCCCCAATCCTCAATCCTCAATCCTCAATCCTCAATCCTCAATTTTCAATCCTCAATACTCAATCTTCAATCCTCAATCCTCAATCCTCAGTACTCAATCTTCAATCCTCAATCCTCAACCCTCAATCCTCAATCCTCATTCTTCAATCCTCAATACCCAATCCTCAACCTTCAATCCTCAATCCTCAATCCTCAATTCTCAATCTTCAATCCTCAGTCATCAATCCTCAATCTTCAATACTCAGTCGTCAATCTTCAGTCCTCAATCCTCAATCCTCAATCCTTGTTCCTCAAACCTCAATCCTCAACCCTCAGTCCTCATACTCAATTCTCAATTCTCAATCCTCAATCCTCAATCCTCAATCTTCAATCATCAATAATCAATCTCCAATCCTAGATCCTCAATTCCCAATCCTCAATCTTCAATCCTCAATCCTCAGCCCTCAATCCTCAGTCCTCAAACCTCAATCCTGAATCCTCAATCGAGAATCCTCAATCTTCAGCCCTCACTCCTCAACAATCAGTTGTCAATCCTCAATCCTCAATAGAGTATCATCAATTCATAGTTTTCATTACTCAATACTCAATCTGCAATCTTCAAATCTCTATCCACAAACATCAATTCTCATCACTCAACCCTCAACACTCAGTCCCCAATCCTCAATATTCAATCCTCAATCCTCAATCCTCTATCCACAATCCTCAAACTTCAATCCTCAATACTCAGCCTTCAATGCTCAGCCCTCATCCTCAATCCTCAATCCTCAATCCTCAATCCTCAATCTTCAATCCTCAAAACTCAACCTTCAATCCTCAATCCTCAGTCCTCAAACCTCAATTCTGAATTCTCAATCCTGAATCCTCAACCTTCAGCCCCCAGTCCTCAACAATCAGTTGTCAAACCTCAGTCCCAAATCCTCAATCCTCAACCCTCAGTCCTCATCCTCAACTCTCAATTCTCAATCCTCAATCCTCAATCCTCAATCCTCAACCCTCAGCCCTCATCCTCAATCTTCAATCCTCAATTCTCAGTCCTCAATCCTCAATCCTCAATTCTCAATCCTCAATCCTCAGTCCTCAGTCCTCAAACCTCAATCCTCAACCCTCAGCCCTCATCCTCAATCCTCAATCCTCAGTCCTCAATCCTCAATCCTCAATCCTCAACCCTCAATCCTCATTCCTCAAACCTCAATCCTCAACCCTCAGACCTCATCCTCAATTCTCAATTCTCAATCCTCAATCCTCAATCCTCAGACCTCAATCCTCAATCCTCATCCCTCAATCCTCATTCCTCAAACCTCAATCCTGAACCCTCAGTCCTCATTCTCAATTCTCAATTCTCAATCCTCAATCCTCAATCCTCAATCCTCAATCCTCAATAATCAATCTCCAATCCTAGATCCTCAATCCCCAATCTTCAATCCTTAATTCTCAACCTTCAATCCTCAATCCCCAGTCCTCAATCTTCAATCCTCAATGCTCAATCCTCAATCCTCAATCCTCAATCCTCAGTCCTCAATCCACAATCCTCAACCCACCAACCTCAATCCTCGACCGTGAGTCCTCGTCCTCAATCCTCAAACCTCAATCCTCAATCCTCAATCTACAATCATCAATACTCATCTTCAATCCTCAATCCTCAATAATCAATCCTCAATCCTCAATCCTCAATATTCAACACACAACCCTCAGCCATCAGTCCTCAATACTCAACCATCAATCCTCAATTCACAATACTCAATAGAATATCCTGAATTCTCATGGTTCAATACTCAATCCGCAAAATTCAATAATCAAATCTCAATCCTCAAACATCAATTCTCAGCACTCAAACCTCAATACTCAGTCCTCTCTCTTCAATCCTCCATCCTCAATCCTCAATCCTCAAGCGTCAATCCTCAATCCTCAATGCTCAACCCTCAATCCTCAGTCCTCAAACCTCAATCCGGATTCCTCAATTCTGAATCCTCAATCTTCAGCCGTCAGTCCTCAAGAATCAATTGTCAATCCTCAATCCTCAATAGAATATCCTCAATTCACAGTTTTCAATACTCAATCCCCATTCTTCAATATTCACATCTCAATCCACAAACATCAATTCTCATCACTCAACCCTCAACACTCAGTCCTCAATCTTCAATCCTCAATCCTCAATCCTCAATCCTCAATCCTCAATCCTCAATCTTCAATCTTCAATCCTCAATCCTCAATCCTCAGTAATCAATCCTCAATCTTCAATACTGAATCGTCAATCCTCAGTACTCAATCCTCAATCCTCAATTCTCTTTCCTCAAACCTCAATCCTCAACCCTCAGTCCTCATCCTCAATCCTCAATTCTCAATCCTCAATCCTCAATCCTCAATCCTCAATCCTCAATACTCAATCTTCAATCCTCAATCCTCAACCCTCAAACCTCAATCCTCATTCTTCAATCCTCAATACCCAATCCTCAACCTTCAATCCTCAATCCTCAATCCTCAATTCTCAATCTTCAATCCTCAGTCATCAATCCTCAATCTTCAATACTCAATCGTCAATCTTCAGTCCTCAATCCTCAATCCTCAATCCTTGTTCCTCAAACCTCAATCCTCAACCCTCAGTCCTCATACTCAATTCTCAATTCTCAATCCTCAATCCTCAATCCTCAATCTTCAATCATCAATAATCAATCTCCAATCCTAGATCCTCAATTCCCAATCCTCAATCTTCAATCCTCAATCCTCAATCCTCAATTCTCAATCCTCAATCCTCAATCCTCAGACCTCAAACATCAATATTCAACACTCGGACCTGATCCTCAATCCACAACGCTCAATCATCAATCCTCAATCTTCAATCATCAATACTCAATCTTCAATCCTCAATCCTCAACCCTCAATCCTCAATCCTCAATCCTCAATCTTTAATCCTCAATCCTCAATCCTCAATCCTCAATCCTAAACCTTCAACCCTCAATACTCAATCTTCAATCCTCAATCCTCAATCCTCAATCCTCAATCCTCAATCTTCAGACCTCAATCCTCAATCTTCAATACTCAATCGTCAATCTTCAGTCCTCAATCCTCAATCCTCAATCCTCGTTCCTCAAACCTCAATCCTCAACCCTCAGTCCTCATACTCAATTCTCAATTCTCAATCCTCAATCCTCAATCCTCAATCTTCAATCATCAATAATCAATTTCCAATCCTAGATCCTCAATTCCCAATCCTCAATCTTCAATCCCCAATCCTCGATCCTCAATGCTCAATCTTCAATCCTCAATCCTCGATCCTCAATTCTCAATCCTCAATCCTCAATCCTCAGACCTCAAACATCAATATTCAACACTCGGACCTGGTCCTCAATCCACAACGCTCAATCATCAATCGTCAATCTTCAATCCTCAATCCTCATTCTTCAATCCTCAACACCCAATCCTCAATCTTCAATCCTCAATCCTCAATCCTCAATTCTCAATCCTGAATCCACAATCCTCAGACCTCAAACATCAATACTCAACCCTCAGACCTCGTCCTCAATCCACAACCCTCAATCCTCGATCCTCAATATTCAATCATCAATACCCAATCCTCAATCTTCAATACTCAATCCTCAATCCTCAATACTCAATCTTCAATCCTCAATACTCAATCCTCAATCCTCAATCCTCATACTTCAATCCTCAATACCCAATCCTCAATATTCAATCCTCAATCCTCAACCCTCAATTCTCAATCCTCAATCTTCAATCCTCAATACTCAATCTTCAATCCTCGGACCTCAATCCTCAATCGTCAATCTCCAATCCTGAATACTCAATCTTCAATCCTCAATCCTCAAACGTCAATCCTCAATCCTCAATTCTAAACCCTCAACCCTCAGTCCTCAGTCCTCAATCCTCAACCCTCAATCCTCAATCCTCAGTCCTCAGTCCTCAAACCACAATCCTCAACCCTCAGCCCTCATCCTCAATCCTCAATCGTCAATCCTCAGTCCTCAGCCCTCAAATCTCAACCCTCAACACTCAGACCTCATCCTCAGTCCTCAATTCACAATCCTCAATCCTCAATCCTCAATCCTCAATCTTCAATCATCAATAATCAATCTCCAATCCTAGATCCTCAATTCCCAATCCTCAATCTTCAATCCTCAATCCTCAATCCTCAATTCTCAATCCTCAATCCTCAATCCTCAGACCTCAAACATCAATATTCAACACTCGGACCTGATCCTCAATCCACAACGCTCAATCATCAATCCTCAATCTTCAATCATCAATACTCAATCTTCAATCCTCAATCCTCAACCCTCAATCCTCAATCCTCAATCCTCAATCTTTAATCCTCAATCCTCAATCCTCAATCCTCAATCCTAAACCTTCAACCCTCAATACTCAATCTTCAATCCTCAATCCTCAATCCTCAATCCTCAATCCTCAATCTTCAGACCTCAATCCTCAATCTTCAATACTCAATCGTCAATCTTCAGTCCTCAATCCTCAATCCTCAATCCTCGTTCCTCAAACCTCAATCCTCAACCCTCAGTCCTCATACTCAATTCTCAATTCTCAATCCTCAATCCTCAATCCTCAATCTTCAATCATCAATAATCAATTTCCAATCCTAGATCCTCAATTCCCAATCCTCAATCTTCAATCCCCAATCCTCGATCCTCAATCCTCAATCTTCAATCCTCAATCCTCGATCCTCAATTCTCAATCCTCAATCCTCAATCCTCAGACCTCAAACATCAATATTCAACACTCGGACCTGGTCCTCAATCCACAACGCTCAATCATCAATCGTCAATCTTCAATCCTCAATCCTCATTCTTCAATCCTCAACACCCAATCCTCAATCTTCAATCCTCAATCCTCAATCCTCAATTCTCAATCCTGAATCCACAATCCTCAGACCTCAAACATCAATACTCAACCCTCAGACCTCGTCCTCAATCCACAACCCTCAATCCTCGATCCTCAATATTCAATCATCAATACCCAATCCTCAATCTTCAATACTCAATCCTCAATCCTCAATACTCAATCTTCAATCCTCAATACTCAATCCTCAATCCTCAATCCTCATACTTCAATCCTCAATACCCAATCCTCAATATTCAATCCTCAATCCTCAACCCTCAATTCTCAATCCTCAATCTTCAATCCTCAATACTCAATCTTCAATCCTCGGTCCTCAATCCTCAATCGTCAATCTCCAATCCTGAATACTCAATCTTCAATCCTCAATCCTCAAACCTCAATCCTCAATCCTCAATTCTAAACCCTCAACCCTCAGTCCTCAGTCCTCAATCCTCAACCCTCAATCCTCAATCCTCAGTCCTCAGTCCTCAAACCACAATCCTCAACCCTCAGCCCTCATCCTCAATCCTCAATCGTCAATCCTCAGTCCTCAGCCCTCAAATCTCAACCCTCAACACTCAGACCTCATCCTCAGTCCTCAATTCACAATCCTCAATCCTCAATCCTCATTCCCCAATACTCAATCTTCAATCCTCAATCCTCAATCCTCAATTCTCAATCCTCAATCCTCAATCCTCAGACCTCAAACATCAATACTCAACCCTCAGTCCTCGTCCTCAATCCAAAACCATCAATCCTCAATCGTCAACCTTCAATCATCAATATTCAATCTTCTGTCCTCAATCCGCAATCCTCAATCCTCAATCCTCAATCCTCAATCCGCAATACCCAATCCTCAATCTTCAATCATCAATCCCCAATCCTCAATCCTCAATCCTCAATCCTCAATCCTCAATCTTCAATCCTCAATACTCAATCTTCAATCCTCAATCCTCAATCCTCAATACCCAAGCATCAATCCTCAATTCTCAATACTCAATAGAATATCCTGAATTTTCAGGATTTAATACTCAAACAACAACCCTCAACCCTCAGCCCTCATCCTCAATCCTCAATCCTCAATCCTCAATCCTCAATCCTCAATATTCAATCCTCAATACTCAATCCTCGATCCTCAATCCTCAATCCTCAATCCTCAATCCTCAATCCTCAGTAATCAATCCTCAGTCTTCAATACTCAATCGTCAATCATCAGTTCTCAGTCCTCAATCCTCAATCCTCGTTCCTGAAACCTCAATCCTCAACCCTCAGTCCTCATCCTCAATTCTCAATTCTCAATCCTCAATCCTCAATCCTCAGTCCTCAATCCTCAATCCTCAACCCTCAATCCTCATTCCTCAAACCTCAATCCTGAACCCTCAGTCCTCATTCTCAATTCTCAATTCTCAATCCTCAATCCTCAATCCTCAATCCTCAATCCTCAATAATCAATCTCCAATCCTAGATCCTCAATCCCCAATCTTCAATCCTTAATTCTCAACCTTCAATCCTCAATCCCCAGTCCTCAATCTTCAATCCTCAATGCTCAATCCTCAATCCTCAATCCTCAATCCTCAGTCCTCAATCCACAATCCTCAACCCACCAACCTCAATCCTCGACCGTGAGTCCTCGTCCTCAATCCTCAAACCTCAATCCTCAAGCCTCAATCTACAATCATCAATACTCAATCTTCAATCCTCAATCCTCAATAATCAATCCTCAATCCTCAATCCTCAATATTCAACACACAACCCTCAGCCATCAGTCCTCAATACTCAACCATCAATCCTCAATTCACAATACTCAATAGAATATCCTGAATTCTCATGGTTCAATACTCAATCCACAAAATTCAATAATCAAATCTCAATCCTCAAACATCAATTCTCAGCTCTCAATCCTCAATACTCAGTCCTCTCTCTTCAATCCTCCATCCTCAATCCTCAATCCTCAAGCGTCAATCCTCAATCCTCAATCCTCGACCCTCAATCCTCAGTCCTCAAACCTCAATCCGGATTCCTCAATCCTCAATCCTCAATCCTCAATCTTCAATCCTCATTCCTGAATCCTCAATCCTCAGTAATCAATCCTCAATCTTCAATACTGAATCGTCAATCCTCAGTACTCAATCCTCAATCCTCAATTCTCTTTCCTCAAACCTCAATCCTCAACCTTCAGTCCTCATCCTCAATTCTCAAATCTCAATCCTCAATCCTCAATCCTCAATCCTCAATACTCAATCTTCAATAATCAATCCTCAACCCTCAATCTTCAATACTCAATCCTCAATCGTCAATCCTCAATCCCAAATCCTCAATCTTCAATCCTCAATCCTCAATCCTCAATCCTCAATCCTCAATCTTCAATCCTCAGTACTCAAACTTCAATCCTCAATCTTCAATCCTCAACCCTCAACACTCAGTCCTCAATGTTCAATTCTCAATTCTCAATCTTCAATCCACAATACTGAATCCTCAATCCTCAATCCTCAAGCCCCAATCCTCAATCCTCAATCCTCAATCCTCAATCCTCAATTTTCAATCCTCAATACCCAATCTTCAATCCTCAATCCTCAATCCTCAGTACTCAATCTTCAATCCTCAATCCTCAACCCTCAATCCTCAATCCTCATTCTTCAATCCTCAATACCCAATCCTCAACCTTCAATCCTCAATCCTCAATCCTCAATTCTCAATCTTCAATCCTCAGTCATCAATCCTCAATCTTCAATACTCAATCGTCAATCTTCAGTCCTCAATCCTCAATCCTCAATCCTTGTTCCTCAAACCTCAATCCTCAACCCTCAGTCCTCATACTCAATTCTCAATTCTCAATCCTCAATCCTCAATCCTCAATCTTCAATCATCAATAATCAATCTCCAATCCTAGATCCTCAATTCCCAATCCTCAATCTTCAATCCTCAATCCTCAACCCTCAATCCTCAGTCCTCAAACCTCAATCCTGAATCCTCAATCCAGAATCCTCAATCTTCAGCCCTCACTCCTCAACAATCAGTTGTCAATCCTCAATCCTCAATAGAGTATCATCAATTCATAGTTTTCATTACTCAATACTCAATCTGCAATCTTCAAATCTCTATCCACAAACATCAATTCTCATCACTCAACCCTCAACACTCAGTCCCCAATCCTCAATATTCAATCCTCAATCCTCAATCCTCTATCCACAATCCTCAAACTTCAATCCTCAATACTCAGCCTTCAATGCTCAGCCCTCATCCTCAATCCTCAATCCTCAATCCTCAATCCTCAATCTTCAATCCTCAAAACTCAACCTTCAATCCTCAATCCTCAGTCCTCAAACCTCAATTCTGAATTCTCAATCCTGAATCCTCAACCTTCAGCCCCCAGTCCTCAACAATCAGTTGTCAAACCTCAGTCCCAAATCCTCAATCCTCAACCCTCAGTCCTCATCCTCAACTCTCAATTCTCAATCCTCAATCCTCAATCCTCAATCCTCAACCCTCAGCCCTCATCCTCAATCTTCAATCCTCAATTCTCAGTCCTCAATCCTCAATCCTCAATTCTCAATCCTCAATCCTCAGTCCTCAGTCCTCAAACCTCAATCCTCAACCCTCAGCCCTCATCCTCAATCCTCAATCCTCAGTCCTCAATCCTCAATCCTCAATCCTCAACCCTCAATCCTCATTCCTCAAACCTCAATCCTCAACCCTCAGACCTCATCCTCAATTCTCAATTCTCAATCCTCAATCCTCAATCCTCAGACCTCAATCCTCAATCCTCATCCCTCAATCCTCATTCCTCAAACCTCAATCCTGAACCCTCAGTCCTCATTCTCAATTCTCAATTCTCAATCCTCAATCCTCAATCCTCAATCCTCAATCCTCAATAATCAATCTCCAATCCTAGATCCTCAATCCCCAATCTTCAATCCTTAATCCTCAAACTTCAATCCTCAATCCCCAGTCCTCAATCTTCAATCCTCAATGCTCAATCCTCAATCCTCAATCCTCAATCCTCAGTCCTCAATCCACAATCCTCAACCCACCAACCTCAATCCTCGACCGTGAGTCCTCGTCCTCAATCCTCAAACCTCAATCCTCAATCCTCAATCTACAATCATCAATACTCATCTTCAATCCTCAATCCTCAATAATCAATCCTCAATCCTCAATCCTCAATATTCAACACACAACCCTCAGCCATCAGTCCTCAATACTCAACCATCAATCCTCAATCCACAATACTCAATAGAATATCCTGAATTCTCATGGTTCAATACTCAATCCACAAAATTCAATAATCAAATCTCAATCCTCAAACATCAATTCTCAGCACTCAAACCTCAATACTCAGTCCTCTCTCTTCAATCCTCCATCCTCAATCCTCAATCCTCAAGCGTCAATCCTCAATCCTCAATGCTCAACCCTCAATCCTCAGTCCTCAAACCTCAATCCGGATTCCTCAATTCTGAATCCTCAATCTTCAGCCGTCAGTCCTCAAGAATCAATTGTCAATCCTCAATCCTCAATAGAATATCCTCAATTCACAGTTTTCAATACTCAATCCCCATTCTTCAATATTCACATCTCAATCCACAAACATCAATTCTCATCACTCAACCCTAAACACTCAGTCCTCAATCTTCAATCCTCAATCCTCAATCCTCAATCCTCAATCCTCAATCCTCAATCTTCAATCCTCAATCCTCAATCCTCAATCCTCAGTAATCAATCCTCAATCTTCAATACTGAATCGTCAATCCTCAGTACTCAATCCTCAATCCTCAATTCTCTTTCCCCAAACCTCAATCCTCAACCCTCAGTCCTCATCCTCAATTCTCAATTCTCAATCCTCAATCCTCAATCCTCAATCCTCAATCCTCAATCCTCAATACTCAATCTTCAATCCTCAATCCTCAACCCTCAAACCTCAATCCTCAATCTTCAATACTCAATCGTCAATCTTCAGTCCTCAATCCTCAATCCTCAATCCTCGTTCCTCAAACCTCAATCCTCAACCCTCAGTCCTCATACTCAATTCTCAATTCTCAATCCTCAATCCTCATACCTCAATCTTCAATCATCAATAATCAATTTCCAATCCTAGATCCTCAATTCCCAATCCTCAATCTTCAATCCTCAATCCTCGATCCTCAATTCTCAATCCTCAATCCTCAATCCTCAGACCTCAAACATCAATATTCAACACTCGGACCTGGTCCTCAATCCACAACGCTCAATCATCAATCGTCAATCTTCAATCCTCAATCCTCATTCTTCAATCCTCAACACCCAATCCTCAATCTTCAATCCTCAATCCTCATACTTCAATCCTCAATACCCAATCCTCAATATTCAATCCTCAATCCTCAACCCTCAATTCTCAATCCTCAATCTTCAATCCTCAATACTCAATCTTCAATCCTCGGTCCTCAATCCTCAATCGTCAATCTCCAATCCTGAATACTCAATCTTCAATCCTCAATCCTCAAACCTCAATCCTCAATCCTCAATTCTAAACCCTCAACCCTCAGTCCTCAGTCCTCAATCCTCAACCCTCAATCCTCAATCCTCAGTCCTCAGTCCTCAAACCACAATCCTCAACCCTCAGCCCTCATCCTCAATCCTCAATCGTCAATCCTCAGTCCTCAGCCCTCAAATCTCAACCCTCAACACTCAGACCTCATCCTCAGTCCTCAATTCACAATCCTCAATCCTCAATCCTCATTCCCCAATACTCAATCTTCAATCCTCAATCCTCAATCCTCAATTCTCAATCCTCAATCCTCAATCCTCAGACCTCAAACATCAATACTCAACCCTCAGTCCTCGTCCTCAATCCAAAACCATCAATCCTCAATCGTCAACCTTCAATCATCAATATTCTATCTTCTGTCCTCAATCCGCAATCCTCAATCCTCAATCCTCAATCTTCAATCCGCAATACCCAATCCTCAATCTTCAATCATCAATCCCCAATCCTCAAACCTCAATCCTCAATCCTCAATCCTCAATCTTCAATCCTCAATACTCAATCTTCAATCCTCAATCCTCAATCCTCAATACCCAAGCATCAATCCTCAATTCTCAATACTCAATAGAATATCCTGAATTTTCAGGATTTAATACTCAAACAACAACCCTCAACCCTCAGCCCTCATCCTCAATCCTCAATCCTCAATCCTCAATCCTCAATCCTCAATATTCAATCCTCAATACTCAATCCTCGATCCTCAATCCTCAATCCTCAATCCTCAATCCTCAATCCTCAGTAATCAATCCTCAGTCTTCAATACTCAATCGTCAATCATCAGTTCTCAGTCCTCAATCCTCAATCCTCGTTCCTGAAACCTCAATCCTCAACCCTCAGTCCTCATCCTCAATTCTCAATTCTCAATCCTCAATCCTCAATCCTCAGTCCCCAATCCTCAATCCTCAACCCTCAATCCTCATTCCTCAAACCTCAATCCTGAACCCTCAGTCCTCATTCTCAATTCTCAATTCTCAATCCTCAATCCTCAATCCTCAATCCTCAATCCTCAATAATCAATATCCAATCCTAGATCCTCAATCCCCAATCTTCAATCCTTAATTCTCAACCTTCAATCCTCAATCCCCAGTCCTCAATCTTCAATCCTCAATGCTCAATCCTCAATCCTCAATCCTCAATCCTCAGTCCTCAATCCACAATCCTCAACCCACCAACCTCAATCCTCGACCGTGAGTCCTCGTCCTCAATCCTCAAACCTCAATCCTCAATCCTCAATCTACAATCATCAATACTCATTCTTCAATCCTCAATCCTCAATAATCAATCCTCAATCCTCAATCCTCAATATTCAACACACAACCCTCAGCCATCAGTCCTCAATACTCAACCCTCAATCCTCAATTCACAATACTCAATAGAATATCCTGAATTCTCATGGTTCAATACTCAATCCACAAAATTCAATAATCAAATCTCAATCCTCAAACATCAATTCTCAGCACTCAATCCTCAATACTCAGTCCTCTCTCTTCAATCCTCCATCCTCAATCCTCAATCCTCAAGCGTCAATCCTCAATCCTCAATCCTCAACCCTCAATCCTCAGTCCTCAAACCTCAATCCGGATTCCTCAATTCTGAATCCTCAATCTTCAGCCGTCAGTCCTCAAGAATCAATTGTCAATCCTCAATCCTCAATAGAATATCCTCAATTCACAGTTTTCAATACTCAATCCCCATTCTTCAATATTCACATCTCAATCCACAAACATCAATTCTCATCACTCAACCCTCAACACTCAGTCCTCAATCTTCAATCCTCAATCCTCAATCCTCAATCCTCAATCCTCAATCCTCAATCTTCAATCCTCAATCCTCAATCCTCAATCCTCAGAAATCAATCCTCAATCTTCAATACTGAATCGTCAATCCTCAGTACTCAATCCTCAATCCTCAATTCTCTTTCCTCAAACCTCAATCCTCAACCCTCAGTCCTCATCCTCAATTCTCAAATCTCAATCCTCAATCCTCAATCCTCAATCCTCAATACTCAATCTTCAATAATCAATCCTCAACCCTCAATCTTCAATACTCAATCCTCAATCGTCAATCCTCAATCCCAAATCCTCAATCTTCAATCCTCAATCCTCAATCTTCAATCCTCAATCCTCAATCTTCAATCGTCATTAATCAATCGACAATCCTAGATCCTGAATCCCCAATCCTCAATCCTTAATCCAGAATCTTCAATCCTCAATGCCCGGTCCTCAATCTTCAATCCTCAATGTTCAATCCTCAATCCTCAATCCTCAGTCCTCAATCTTCAAACCACAATCCTCAAACCTCAATCCTCAACCGCCGGTCCTCGTACTCAATCCTCAACCCTCAATCCTTAATCCTCAATCTTCAATCCTCAATACTCGATATTCAATCCTCAAACCTCAATCCTCAATCCTCAATCTTCAATCCTCAATCCTCAACACTCAATCCTCAATCCTCATTCTTCAATCCTCAATACCCAATCCTCAACCTTCAATCCTCAATCCTCAATCCTCAATTCTCAATCTTCAATCCTCAATCTTCAGACCTCAATCCTCAATCTTCAATACTCAATCGTCAATCTTCAGTCCTCAATCCTCAATCCCCAATCCTCGTTCCTCAAACCTCAATCCTCAACCCTCAGTCCTCATACTCAATTCTCAATTCTCAATCCTCAATCCTCAATCCTCAATCTTCAATCCGCAATACCCAATCCTCAATCTTCAATCATCAATCCCCAATCCTCAATCCTCAATCCTCAATCCTCAATCCTCAATCTTCAATCCTCAATACTCAATCTTCAATCCTCAATCCTCAATCCTCAATACCCAAGCATCAAACCTCAATTCTCAATACTCAATAGAATATCCTGAATTTTCAGGGTTTAATACTCAAACAACAACCCTCAACCCTCAGCCCTCATCCTCAATCCTCAATCCTCAATCCTCAATCCTCAATCCTCAATATTCAATCCTCAATACTCAATCCTCGATCCTCAATCCTCAATCCTCAATCCTCAATCCTCAATCCTCAGTAATCAATCCTCAGTCTTCAATACCCAATCGTCAATCATCAGTTCTCAGTCCTCAATCCTCAATCCTCGTTCCTGAAACCTCAATCCTCAACCCTCAGTCCTCATCCTCAATTCTCAAGTCTCAATCCTCAATCCTCAACCCTCAATCTTCAATCGTCATTAATCAATCTACAATCCTAGATCCTGAATCCCCAATCCTCAATCCTTAATCCAGAATCTTCAATCCTCAATGCCCTGTCCTCAATCTTCAATCCTCAATGTTCAATCCTCAATCCTCAATCCTCAGTCCTCAATCTTCAAACCACAATCCTCAAACCTCAATCCTCAACCGCCGGTCCTCGTACTCAATCCTCAACCCTCAATCCTTAATCCTCAATCTTCAATCCTCAATACTCGATATTCAATCCTCAAACCTCAATCCTCAATCCTCAATCTTCAATCCTCAATCCTCAACCCTCAACCCTCAATCCTCATTCTTCAATCCTCAATACCCAATCCTCAACCTTCAATCCTCAATCCTCAATCCTCAATTCTCAATCTTCAATCCTCAGTCATCAGTCCTCAATCTTCAATACTCAATCGTCAATCTTCAGTCCTCAATCCTCAATCCTCAATCCTTGTTCCTCAAACCTCAATCCTCAACCCTCAGTCCTCATACTCAATTCTCAATTCTCAATCTTCAATCCTCAATCCTCAATCTTCAATCATCAATAATCAATCTCCAATCCTAGATCCTCAATTCCCAATCCTCAATCTTCAATTCTCAATCCTCAATCCTCAATGTTCAATCCTCAATCCTCAATCGTCAGTCCTCAATCCTCAATCCTTAATCCTCACACCTCAATCCTCAACCGTCAGTCCTCGTCCTCAATCCTCAACACTCAATCCTCAATCCTCAACCTTCAATTCTCAATACTCAATATTCAATCCTCAATCCTCAATCCTCAATCCTCAATCTTCAATCCTCAATCCTCAACCCTCAATCCTCAATCCTCGTTCTTCAATCCTCAATACCCAATCCTCAATCTTCAACCCTCAATCCTCAATCCTCAATCCTCAATTCTCAATCCTTAATCCTCATTCCTCAATCCTCAATCCCCAATCCTCATTCTTCAAACCTCAATCCTCAACCCTCAGTACTCATTCTCAATTCTCAATTCTCAATCCCCAATCCTCAATGCTCAATCTTCAAGCATCAATACTCAATCTTCAATCCTCAATACTCAATCCTCAATCCTCAATCCTCCATCCTCAATATTCAACACACAACCCTCAACCATCAATCCTCAATACTCAATCATCAATCCTCAATTCTCAATACTCAATAGAATATCCTGAATTCTCATGGTACAATACTCAATCCACAATATCCAATAATCAAATCTCAATCCACAAACATCAATTCTCATCACACAACCCTGAACGCTCAGTCCTCAATGTTCAATCCTCATTCCTCAATTCTCAATCTTCAATCCTCAATACTGAGTCTTGAATCCTCAATACTCAATGCTCAATCTTCAACCCTCAGTCCCCAATCCTCAATCTTCAATCCTCTATCCTCAATCCTCAATCCTCAATCCTCAATCCACAGTCCTTAGGCCTCAAACCTCAACCCTCAACTCTCAGAACTCATCCTCAATCCTCAATCCTCAATCCTCTATCCTCAATCCTCAATCTTCAATCCTCAATACTCAATCTTCAATCCTCAATCCTCAATCCTCAATACTCAACCATCAATCCTCAATTCTCAATACACAATAGAATATCCTGAATTTTCAGGATTCAATACTCAAACCTCAACCCTCAACCCTCAGCCCTCATCCTCAATCCTCAATCCTCAATCCTCAATCCTCAATATTCAATCCTCAATACCCAATCCTCAATCTTCAATCCTCAATCCTCAATCCTCAATTCTCAACCCTCAATCCTCAGTCCTCAGTCCTCAAACCTCAATCCTCAAACCTCAGCCCTCATCCTCAATCCTCAATCCTCAATCCTCAATCCTCAATCCTCAATCACCAATCCTCAACTTTCAATCCTCAATCCCCAATACTCAATCCGCAATCCTCAACCTTCAATCCTCAATACTCAATCTTCAATCTTCAATACTCAATACTCAATCTTCAATCCTCAATCCTCAATCCTCAATCCTCAATCTTCAATCCTTAATACCCAATCTTCAATCCTCAGTCCTCAATCCTCTATACTCAATCCTCATTCTTCAATCCTCAATACCCAATCCGCAATCTTCAATCCTCAATCCTCAATCCTCATTCTTCAATCCTGAATACCCAATCCTCAATCTTCAATCCTCAATCCTCAATCCTCAATCCTCAATCTTCAATCCTTAATACCCAATCTTCAATCCTCAGTCCTCAATCCTCTATACTCAATCCTCATTCTTCAATCCTCAATACCCAATCCGCAATCTTCAATCCTCAATCCTCAATCCTCATTCTTCAATCCTGAATACCCAATCCTCAATCTTCAATCCTCAATCCTCAATCCTCAATCTCCAATACTCACTCGTCAATCCTCATTCATCAATCATCAATACCCAATCCTCAATCTTCAATCCTCAACCCTCAATCCTCAATCCTCAATCCTCAATCTTTAATCCTGAATCCTCAATACTCAATCCTCAATCCTAAATCTTCAACCCTCAGTCCTCAAACCTCAATCCTCAACCCTCAGTCCTCATCCTCAATTCTCAATTCTCAATACTCTATCCTCAATCCTCAATCTTCAATCCTCAATAATCAATCTCCAATCCTCAATCTTCAATCCTCAATAATCAATCTCCAATCCTAGATCCTCAATCACCAATCCGCAATGATTAATCCTCAATCTTCAATCCTCAATCCCCAGTCCTCAAACTTCAATCCTCAATGCTCAATCCTCAATCTTCAGTCCTCAGTCCTCAATCCTCAATCCTCAATCTACAATCATCAATACTCAATCTTCAATCCTCAATCCTCAATAATCAATCCTCAATCCTCAATCCTCAATATTCAACACACAACCCTCAGCCATCAGTCCTCAATACTCAACCATCAATCCTCAATTCCCAATACTCAATAGAATATCCTGAATGCTCATGGTTCAATACTCAACCCACAAAATTCAATAATCAAATCTCAATCCTCAAACATCAATTCTCAGCACTCAATCCTCAATACTCAGTCCTCTCTCTTCAATCCTCCATCCTCAATCCTCAATCCTCAAGCGTCAATCCTCAATCCTCTATCCTCAACCCTCAATCCTCAGTCCTCAAACCTCAATCCGGAATCCTCAATTCTGAATCCTCAATCTTCAGCCGTCAGTCCTCAAGAATCAATTGTCAATCCTCAATCCTCAATAGAATATCCTCAATTCACAGTTTTCAATACTCAATCCCCATTCTTCAATCTTCATATCTCAATCCACAAACATCAATTCTCATCACTCAACCCTCAACACTCAGTCCTCAATCTTCAATCCTCAATCCTCAATCCTCAATCCTCAATCCTCAATCCTCAATCTTCAATCCTCAATCCTCAATCCTCAATCCTCAATCCTCAATCTTCAATCCTCAACCCTCAACGCTCAGTCCTCAATGTTCAATTCTCAATTCTCAATCTTCAATCCACAATACTGAATCCTCAATCCTCAATCCTCAAGCCCCAATCCTCAATCCTCAATCCTCAATCCTCAATCCTCAATTTTCAATCCTCAATACTCAATCTTTAATCCTCAATCCTCAATCCTCAATACTCAATCCTCAATCCTCAATCCTCAATCCTCAATCTTCAATCCTCAGTACTCAATTTGCAATCTTCAATCCCCAATCCTCAAACCTCAATACTCATTCTTCAATCCTCAACACCCAATCCTCAATCTTCAATCCTCAATCCTCAATCCTCAATCCTCAATCCTCAATCCTCAATCCTCAATCTTCAATCATCAAAACTCAATTTTCAATCCTCAATCCTCAATCCTCAATCCTCAATCCTCATTCTTCAATCCTCAACACCCAATCCTCAATCTTCAATCCTCAATCCTCAATCCTCAATTCTCAATCCTCAATCCTCAATCCTCAGACCTCAAACATCAATACTCAACCCTCAGTCCTCGTCCTCAATCCACAACCCTCAATCCTCGATCCTCAATCCTCAAACCTCAATCCTCAACCCTCAATACTCAACCCTCAGTCCTCGTCCTCAATCCACAACCCTCAATCCTCGATCCTCAATCTTCAATCATCAATACCCAATCCTCAATCTTCAATACTCAATCCTCAATCCTCAATTCTCAATCTTCAATCCTCAATAGTCAATCCTCAATCCTCAATCCTCATACTTCAATCCTCAATACCCAATCCTCAATATACAATCCTCAATCCTCAACCCTCAATTCTCAATCCAAAATCTTCAATCCTCAATACTCAATCTTCAATCCTCGGTCCTCAATCCTCAATCGTCAATCTCCAATCCTGAATACTCAATCTTCAATCCTCAATCCTCAATCCTCAATCCTCAATCATCAATTCTAAACCCTCAACCCTCAGTCCTCAGTCCTCAATCCTCAATCCTCAATCCTCAATCCTCAGTCCTCAGTCCTCAAACCTCAATCCTCAACCCTCAGCCCTCATCCTCAATCCTCAATCGTCAATCCTCAGTCCTCAGCCCTCAAATCTCAATCCTCAACCCTCAGACCTCATCCTCAATCCTCAATTCACAATCCTCAATCCTCAATCCTCATTCCCCAATACTCAACCTTCAATCCTCAATCCTCAATCCTCAATTCTGAATCCTCAATCCTCAATCCTCAGACCTCAACCATCAATACTCAACCCTCAGTCCTCGTCCTCAATCCAAAACCATCAATCCTCAATCGTCAACCTTCAATCATCAATATTCAATCTTCTGTCCTCAATCCTCAATCCTCAATGTTCAACCCGCAATACCCAATCCTCAATCTTCAGTCATCAATCCCCAATCCTCAATCCTCAATCCTCAATCCTCAATCCTCAATCTTCAATCCTCAATACTCAATCTTCAATCCTCAATCCTCAATCCTCAATACTCAAGCATCAATCCTCAATTCTCAATACTCAATAGAATATACTGAATTTTCAGGATTCAATACTCAAACAACAACCCTCAACCCTCAGCCCTCATACTCAATCCTCAATCCTCAATCCTCAATCCTCAATCCTCAATATTCAATCCTCAATACTCAATCCTCGATCCTCGATCCTCAATCCTCAATCCTCAATCCTCAGTAATCAATCCTCAATCTTCAATACTCAATCGTCAATCCTCAGTTCTCAATCCTCAATCCTCAATCCTCGTTCCTGTAACCTCAATCCTCAACCCTCAGTCCTCATCCTCAATTCTCAATTCTCAATCCTCAATCCTCAATCCTCAATCTTCAATCGTCATTAATCAATCTACAATCCTAGATCCTGAATCCCCAATTCTCAATCCTTAATCCAGAATCTTCAATCCTCAATGCCCGGTCCTCAACCTTCAATCCTCAATCCTCAGTCCTCAAACCTCAATTCTGAATTCTCAATCCTCAATCCTCAATCCTCAATCCTCAATCCTCAATCCTCAACCCTCAATCCTCATTCCTCAAACCTCAATCCTGGACCCTCAGTCCTCATTCTCAATTCTCAATTCTCAATCCTCAATCCTCAATCCTCAATCCTCAATCCTCAGTAATCAATCTCCAATCCTAGATCCTCTATCCCCAATCTTCAATCCTTAATTCTCAATCTTCAATCCTCAATCCCCAGTCCTCAATCTTCAATCCTCAATGCTCAATCCTCAATCCTCAATCCTCAATCCTCAGTCCTCAATCCACAATCCTTCAACCCTCCAACCTCAATCCTCGACCGTGAGTCCTCGTCCTCAATCCTCAAACCTCAATCCTCAATCCTCAATCTACAATCATCAATACTCAATCTTCAATCCTCAATCCTCAATAATCAATCCTCAATCCTCAATCCTCAATCCTCTATCCTCAACCCTCAATCCTCAGTCCTCAAACCTCAATCCGGAATCCTCAATTCTGAATCCTCAATCTTCAGCCGTCAGTCCTCAAGAATCAATTGTCAATCCTCAGTCCTCAATAGAATATCCTCAATTCACAGTTTTCAATACTCAATCCCCATTCTTCTATATTCACATCTCAATCCACAAACATCAATTCTCATCACTCAACCCTCAACACTCAGTCCTCAATCTTCAATCCTCAATCCTCAATCCTCAATCCTCAATCCTCAATCCTCAATCTTCAATCCTCAATCCTCAATCCTCAATCCTCAGTAATCAATCCTCAATCTTCAATACTGAATCGTCAATCCTCAGTACTCAATCCTCAATCCTCAATTCTCTTTCCTCAAACCTCAATCCTCAACCCTCAGTCCTCATCCTCAATTCTCAATTCTCAATCCTCAATCCTCAATCCTCAATCCTCAATCCTCAATACTCAATCTTCAATCCTCAATCCTCAACCATCAAACCTCAATCCTCATTCTTCAATCCTCAATACCCAATCCTCAACCTTCAATCCTCAATCCTCAATCCTCAATTCTCAATCTTCAATCCTCAGTCATCAATCCTCAATCTTCAATACTCAATCGTCAATCTTCAGTCCTCAATCCTCAATCCTCAATCCTTGTTCCTCAAACCTCAATCCTCAACCCTCAGTCCTCATACTCAATTCTCAATTCTCAATCCTCAATCCTCAATCCTCAATCTTCAATCATCAATAATCAATCTCCAATCCTAGATACTCAATTCCCAATCCTCAATCTTCAATCCTCAATCCTCAATCCTCAATTCTCAATCCTCAATCCTCAATCCTCAGACCTCAAACATCAATATTCAACACTCGGACCTGATCCTCAATCCACAACGCTCAATCATCAATCCTCAATCTTCAATCATCAATACTCAATCTTCAATCCTCAACCCTCAACCCTCAATCCTCAATCCTCAATCCTCAATCTTTAATCCTCAATCCTCAATCCTCAATCCTCAATCCTAAACCTTCAACCCTCAATACTCAATCTTCAATCCTCAATCCTCAATCCTCAATCCTCAATCCTCAATCTTCAGACCTCAATCCTCAATCTTCAATACTCAATGGTCAATCTTCAGTCCTCAATCCTCAATCCTCAATCCTCGTTCCTCAAACCTCAATCCTCAACCCTCAGTCCTCATACTCAATTCTCAATTCTCAATCCTCAATCCTCAATCCTCAATCTTCAATCATCAATAATCAATTTCCAATCCTAGATCCTCAATTCCCAATCCTCAATCTTCAATCCCCAATCCTCGATCCTCAATCCTCAATCTTCAATCCTCAATCCTCGATCCTCAATTCTCAATCCTCAATCCTCAATCCTCAGACCTCAAACATCAATATTCAACACTCGGACCTGGTCCTCAATCCACAACGCTCAATCATCAATCGTCAATCTTCAATCCTCAATCCTCATTCTTCAATCCTCAACACCCAATCCTCAATCTTCAATCCTCAATCCTCAATTCTCAATCCTCAATCCTCAATCCACAATCCTCAGACCTCAAACATCAATACTCAACCCTTAGACCTCGTCCTCAATCCACAACCCTCAATCCTCGATCCTCAATATTCAATCATCAATACCCAATCCTCAATCTTCAATACTCAATCCTCAATCCTCAATACTCAATCTTCAATCCTCAATACTCAATCCTCAATCCTCAATCCTCATACTTCAATCCTCAATACCCAATCCTCAATATTCAATCCTCAATCCTCAACCCTCAATTCTCAATCCTCAATCTTCAATCCTCAATACTCAATCTTCAATCCTCGGTCCTCAATCCTCAATCGTCAATCTCCAATCCTGAATACTCAATCTTCAATCCTCAATCCTCAAACCTCAATCCTCAATCCTCAATTCTAAACCCTCAACCCTCAGTCCTCAGTCCTCAATCCTCAACCCTCAATCCTCAATCCTCAGTCCTCAGTCCTCAAACCACAATCCTCAACCCTCAGCCCTCATCCTCAATCCTCAATCGTCAATCCTCAGTCCTCAGCCCTCAAATCTCAACCCTCAACACTCAGACCTCATCCTCAGTCCTCAATTCACAATCCTCAATCCTCAATCCTCATTCCCCAATACTCAATCTTCAATCCTCAATCCTCAATCCTCAATTCTCAATCCTCAATCCTCAATCCTCAGACCTCAAACATCAATACTCAACCCTCAGTCCTCGTCCTCAATCCAAAACCATCAATCCTCAATCGTCAACCTTCAATCATCAATATTCAATCTTCTGTCCTCAATCCGCAATCCTCAATCCTCAATCCTCAATCCTCAATCCGCAATACCCAATCCTCAATCTTCAATCATCAATCCCCAATCCTCAATCCTCAATCCTCAATCCTCAATCCTCAATCTTCAATCCTCAATACTCAATCTTCAATCCTCAATCCTCAATCCTCAATACCCAAGCATCAATCCTCAATTCTCAATACTCAATAGAATATCCTGAATTTTCAGGATTTAATACTCAAACAACAACCCTCAACCCTCAGCCCTCATCCTCAATCCTCAATCCTCAATCCTCAATCCTCAATCCTCAATATTCAATCCTCAATACTCAATCCTCGATCCTCAATCCTCAATCCTCAATCCTCAATCCTCAGTAATCAATCCTCAGTCTTCAATACTCAATCGTCAATCATCAGTTCTCAGTCCTCAATCCTCAATCCTCGTTCCTGAAACCTCAATCCTCAACCCTCAGTCCTCATCCTCAATTCTCAATTCTCAATCCTCAATCCTCAATCCTCAGTCCTCAATCCTCAATCCTCAACCCTCAATCCTCGTTCCTCAAACCTCAATCCTGAACCCTCAGTCCTCATTCTCAATTCTCAATTCTCAATCCTCAATCCTCAATCCTCAATCCTCAATCCTCAATAATCAATCTCCAATCCTAGATCCTCAATCCCTAATCTTCAATCCTTAATTCTCAACCTTCAATCCTCAATCCTCAGTCCTCAATCTTCAATCATCAATGCTCAATCCTCAATCCTCAATCCTCAATCCTCAGTCCTCAATCCACAATCCTCAACCCACCAACCTCAATCCTCGACCGTGAGTCCTCGTCCTCAATCCTCAAACCTCAATCCTCAAGCCTCAATCTACAATCATCAATACTCAATCTTCAATCCTCAATCCTCAATAATCAATCCTCAATCCTCAATCCTCAATATTCAACACACAACCCTCAGCCATCAGTCCTCAATACTCAACCATCAATCCTCAATTCACAATACTCAATAGAATATCCTGAATTCTCATGGTTCAATACTCAATCCACAAAATTCAATAATCAAATCTCAATCCTCAAACATCAATTCTCAGCACTCAATCCTCAATACTCAGTCCTCTCTCTTCAATCCTCCATCCTCAATCCTCAATCCTCAAGCGTCAATCCTCAATCCTCAATCCTCAACCCTCAATCCTCAGTCCTCAAACCTCAATCCGGATTCCTCAATTCTGAATCCTCAATCTTCAGCCGTCAGTCCTCAAGAATCAATTGTCAATCCTCAATCCTCAATAGAATATCCTCAATTCACAGTTTTCAATACTCAATCCCCATTCTTCAATATTCACATCTCAATCCACAAACATCAATTCTCATCACTCAACCCTCAACACTCAGTCCTCAATCTTCAATCCTCAATCCTCAATCCTCAATCCTCAATCCTCAATCCTCAATCTTCAATCCTCATTCCTCAATCCTCAATCCTCAGTAATCAATCCTCAATCTTCAATACTGAATCGTCAATCCTCAGTACTCAATCCTCAATCCTCAATTCTCTTTCCTCAAACCTCAATCCTCAACCCTCAGTCCTCATCCTCAATTCTCAAATCTCAATCCTCAATCCTCAATCCTCAATCCTCAATACTCAATCTTCAATAATCAATCCTCAACCCTCAATCTTCAATACTCAATCCTCAATCGTCAATCCTCAATCCCAAATCCTCAATCTTCAATCCTCAATCCTCAATCCTCAATCCTCAATCCTCAATCTTCAATCCTCAGTACTCAAACTTCAATCCTCAATCTTCAATCCTCAACCCTCAACACTCAGTCCTCAATGTTCAATTCTCAATTCTCAATCTTCAATCCACAATACTGAATCCTCAATCCTCAATCCTCAATCCCCAATCCTCAATCCTCAATCCTCAATCCTCAATCCTCAATTTTCAATCCTCAATACTCAATCTTCAATCCTCAATCCTCAATCCTCAGTACTCAATCTTCAATCCTCAATCCTCAACCCTCAATCCTCAATCCTCATTCTTCAATCCTCAATACCCAATCCTCAACCTTCAATCCTCAATCCTCAATCCTCAATTCTCAATCTTCAATCCTCAGTCATCAATCCTCAATCTTCAATACTCAATCGTCAATCTTCAGTCCTCAATCCTCAATCCTCAATCCTTGTTCCTCAAACCTCAATCCTCAACCCTCAGTCCTCATACTCAATTCTCAATTCTCAATCCTCAATCCTCAATCCTCAATCTTCAATCATCAATAATCAATCTCCAATCCTAGATCCTCAATTCCCAATCCTCAATCTTCAATCCTCAATCCTCAACCCTCAATCCTCAGTCCTCAAACCTCAATCCTGAATCCTCAATCCAGAATCCTCAATCTTCAGCCCTCACTCCTCAACAATCAGTTGTCAATCCTCAATCCTCAATAGAGTATCATCAATTCATAGTTTTCATTACTCAATACTCAATCTGCAATCTTCAAATCTCTATCCACAAACATCAATTCTCATCACTCAACCCTCAACACTCAGTCCCCAATCCTCAATATTCAATCCTCAATCCTCAATCCTCTATCCACAATCCTCAAACTTCAATCCTCAATACTCAGCCTTCAATGCTCAGCCCTCATCCTCAATCCTCAATCCTCAATCCTCAATCCTCAATCTTCAATCCTCAAAACTCAACCTTCAATCCTCAATCCTCAGTCCTCAAACCTCAATTCTGAATTCTCAATCCTGAATCCTCAACCTTCAGCCCCCAGTCCTCAACAATCAGTTGTCAAACCTCAGTCCCAAATCCTCAATCCTCAACCCTCAGTCCTCATCCTCAATTCTCAATTCTCAATCCTCAATCCTCAATCCTCAATCCTCAACCCTCAGCCCTCATCCTCAATCTTCAATCCTCAATTCTCAGTCCTCAATCCTCAATCCTCAATTCTCAATCCTCAATCCTCAGTCCTCAGTCCTCAAACCTCAATCCTCAATACTCAATCCTCAATCCTCAATCCTCAATCCTCAATCTTCAATCCTCAGTACTCAATTTGCAATCTTCAATCCCCAATCCTCAAACCTCAATACTCATTCTTCAATCCTCAACACCCAATCCTCAATCTTCAATCCTCAATCCTCAATCCTCAATCCTCAATCCTCAATCCTCAATCCTCAATCTTCAATCATCAAAACTCAATTTTCAATCCTCAATCCTCAATCCTCAATCCTCAATCCTCATTCTTCAATCCTCAACACCCAATCCTCAATCTTCAATCCTCAATCCTCAATCCTCAATTCTCAATCCTCAATCCTCAATCCTCAGACCTCAAACATCAATACTCAACCCTCAGTCCTCGTCCTCAATCCACAACCCTCAATCCTCGATCCTCAATCCTCAAACCTCAATCCTCAACCCTCAATACTCAACCCTCAGTCCTCGTCCTCAATCCACAACCCTCAATCCTCGATCCTCAATCTTCAATCATCAATACCCAATCCTCAATCTTCAATACTCAATCCTCAATCCTCAATTCTCAATCTTCAATCCTCAATAGTCAATCCTCAATCCTCAATCCTCATACTTCAATCCTCAATACCCAATCCTCAATATACAATCCTCAATCCTCAACCCTCAATTCTCAATCCAAAATCTTCAATCCTCAATACTCAATCTTCAATCCTCGGTCCTCAATCCTCAATCGTCAATCTCCAATCCTGAATACTCAATCTTCAATCCTCAATCCTCAATCCTCAATCCTCAATCATCAATTCTAAACCCTCAACCCTCAGTCCTCAGTCCTCAATCCTCAATCCTCAATCCTCAATCCTCAGTCCTCAGTCCTCAAACCTCAATCCTCAACCCTCAGCCCTCATCCTCAATCCTCAATCGTCAATCCTCAGTCCTCAGCCCTCAAATCTCAATCCTCAACCCTCAGACCTCATCCTCAATCCTCAATTCACAATCCTCAATCCTCAATCCTCATTCCCCAATACTCAACCTTCAATCCTCAATCCTCAATCCTCAATTCTGAATCCTCAATCCTCAATCCTCAGACCTCAACCATCAATACTCAACCCTCAGTCCTCGTCCTCAATCCAAAACCATCAATCCTCAATCGTCAACCTTCAATCATCAATATTCAATCTTCTGTCCTCAATCCTCAATCCTCAATGTTCAACCCGCAATACCCAATCCTCAATCTTCAGTCATCAATCCCCAATCCTCAATCCTCAATCCTCAATCCTCAATCCTCAATCTTCAATCCTCAATACTCAATCTTCAATCCTCAATCCTCAATCCTCAATACTCAAGCATCAATCCTCAATTCTCAATACTCAATAGAATATACTGAATTTTCAGGATTCAATACTCAAACAACAACCCTCAACCCTCAGCCCTCATACTCAATCCTCAATCCTCAATCCTCAATCCTCAATCCTCAATATTCAATCCTCAATACTCAATCCTCGATCCTCGATCCTCAATCCTCAATCCTCAATCCTCAGTAATCAATCCTCAATCTTCAATACTCAATCGTCAATCCTCAGTTCTCAATCCTCAATCCTCAATCCTCGTTCCTGTAACCTCAATCCTCAACCCTCAGTCCTCATCCTCAATTCTCAATTCTCAATCCTCAATCCTCAATCCTCAATCTTCAATCGTCATTAATCAATCTACAATCCTAGATCCTGAATCCCCAATTCTCAATCCTTAATCCAGAATCTTCAATCCTCAATGCCCGGTCCTCAACCTTCAATCCTCAATCCTCAGTCCTCAAACCTCAATTCTGAATTCTCAATCCTCAATCCTCAATCCTCAATCCTCAATCCTCAATCCTCAACCCTCAATCCTCATTCCTCAAACCTCAATCCTGGACCCTCAGTCCTCATTCTCAATTCTCAATTCTCAATCCTCAATCCTCAATCCTCAATCCTCAATCCTCAGTAATCAATCTCCAATCCTAGATCCTCTATCCCCAATCTTCAATCCTTAATTCTCAATCTTCAATCCTCAATCCCCAGTCCTCAATCTTCAATCCTCAATGCTCAATCCTCAATCCTCAATCCTCAATCCTCAGTCCTCAATCCACAATCCTTCAACCCTCCAACCTCAATCCTCGACCGTGAGTCCTCGTCCTCAATCCTCAAACCTCAATCCTCAATCCTCAATCTACAATCATCAATACTCAATCTTCAATCCTCAATCCTCAATAATCAATCCTCAATCCTCAATCCTCAATCCTCTATCCTCAACCCTCAATCCTCAGTCCTCAAACCTCAATCCGGAATCCTCAATTCTGAATCCTCAATCTTCAGCCGTCAGTCCTCAAGAATCAATTGTCAATCCTCAATCCTCAATAGAATATCCTCAATTCACAGTTTTCAATACTCAATCCCCATTCTTCTATATTCACATCTCAATCCACAAACATCAATTCTCATCACTCAACCCTCAACACTCAGTCCTCAATCTTCAATCCTCAATCCTCAATCCTCAATCCTCAATCCTCAATCCTCAATCTTCAATCCTCAATCCTCAATCCTCAATCCTCAGTAATCAATCCTCAATCTTCAATACTGAATCGTCAATCCTCAGTACTCAATCCTCAATCCTCAATTCTCTTTCCTCAAACCTCAATCCTCAACCCTCAGTCCTCATCCTCAATTCTCAATTCTCAATCCTCAATCCTCAATCCTCAATCCTCAATCCTCAATACTCAATCTTCAATCCTCAATCCTCAACCATCAAACCTCAATCCTCATTCTTCAATCCTCAATACCCAATCCTCAACCTTCAATCCTCAATCCTCAATCCTCAATTCTCAATCTTCAATCCTCAGTCATCAATCCTCAATCTTCAATACTCAATCGTCAATCTTCAGTCCTCAATCCTCAATCCTCAATCCTTGTTCCTCAAACCTCAATCCTCAACCCTCAGTCCTCATACTCAATTCTCAATTCTCAATCCTCAATCCTCAATCCTCAATCTTCAATCATCAATAATCAATCTCCAATCCTAGATACTCAATTCCCAATCCTCAATCTTCAATCCTCAATCCTCAATCCTCAATTCTCAATCCTCAATCCTCAATCCTCAGACCTCAAACATCAATATTCAACACTCGGACCTGATCCTCAATCCACAACGCTCAATCATCAATCCTCAATCTTCAATCATCAATACTCAATCTTCAATCCTCAATCCTCAACCCTCAATCCTCAATCCTCAATCCTCAATCTTTAATTCTCAATCCTCAATCCTCAATCCTCAATCTTCAATCGTCATTAATCAATCTACAATCCTAGATCCTGAATCCCCAATTCTCAATCCTTAATCCAGAATCTTCAATCCTCAATGCCCGGTCCTCAACCTTCAATCCTCAATCCTCAGTCCTCAAACCTCAATTCTGAATTCTCAATCCTCAATCCTCAATCCTCAATCCTCAATCCTCAATCCTCAATCCTCAACCCTCAATCCTCATTCCTCAAACCTCAATCCTGGACCCTCAGTCCTCATTCTCAATTCTCAATTCTCAATCCTCAATCCTCAATCCTCAATCCTCAATCCTCAGTAATCAATCTCCAATCCTAGATCCTCTATCCCCAATCTTCAATCCTTAATTCTCAATCTTCAATCCTCAATCCCCAGTCCTCAATCTTCAATCCTCAATGCTCAATCCTCAATCCTCAATCCTCAATCCTCAGTCCTCAATCCACAATCCTTCAACCCTCCAACCTCAATCCTCGACCGTGAGTCCTCGTCCTCAATCCTCAAACCTCAATCCTCAATCCTCAATCTACAATCATCAATACTCAATCTTCAATCCTCAATCCTCAATAATCAATCCTCAATCCTCAATCCTCAATCCTCTATCCTCAACCCTCAATCCTCAGTCCTCAAACCTCAATCCGGAATCCTCAATTCTGAATCCTCAATCTTCAGCCGTCAGTCCTCAAGAATCAATTGTCAATCCTCAATCCTCAATAGAATATCCTCAATTCACAGTTTTCAATACTCAATCCCCATTCTTCTATATTCACATCTCAATCCACAAACATCAATTCTCATCACTCAACCCTCAACACTCAGTCCTCAATCTTCAATCCTCAATCCTCAATCCTCAATCCTCAATCCTCAATCCTCAATCTTCAATCCTCAATCCTCAATCCTCAATCCTCAGTAATCAATCCTCAATCTTCAATACTGAATCGTCAATCCTCAGTACTCAATCCTCAATCCTCAATTCTCTTTCCTCAAACCTCAATCCTCAACCCTCAGTCCTCATCCTCAATTCTCAATTCTCAATCCTCAATCCTCAATCCTCAATCCTCAATCCTCAATACTCAATCTTCAATCCTCAATCCTCAACCATCAAACCTCAATCCTCATTCTTCAATCCTCAATACCCAATCCTCAACCTTCAATCCTCAATCCTCAATCCTCAATTCTCAATCTTCAATCCTCAGTCATCAATCCTCAATCTTCAATACTCAATCGTCAATCTTCAGTCCTCAATCCTCAATCCTCAATCCTTGTTCCTCAAACCTCAATCCTCAACCCTCAGTCCTCATACTCAATTCTCAATTCTCAATCCTCAATCCTCAATCCTCAATCTTCAATCATCAATAATCAATCTCCAATCCTAGATACTCAATTCCCAATCCTCAATCTTCAATCCTCAATCCTCAATCCTCAATTCTCAATCCTCAATCCTCAATCCTCAGACCTCAAACATCAATATTCAACACTCGGACCTGATCCTCAATCCACAACGCTCAATCATCAATCCTCAATCTTCAATCATCAATACTCAATCTTCAATCCTCAATCCTCAACCCTCAATCCTCAATCCTCAATCCTCAATCTTTAATCCTCAATCCTCAATCCTCAATCCTCAATCCTAAACCTTCAACCCTCAATACTCAATCTTCAATCCTCAATCCTCAATCCTCAATCCTCAATCCTCAATCTTCAGACCTCAATCCTCAATCTTCAATACTCAATCGTCAATCTTCAGTCCTCAATCCTCAATCCTCAATCCTCGTTCCTCAAACCTCAATCCTCAACCCTCAGTCCTCATACTCAATTCTCAATTCTCAATCCTCAATCCTCAATCCTCAATCTTCAATCATCAATAATCAATTTCCAATCCTAGATCCTCAATTCCCAATCCTCAATCTTCAATCCCCAATCCTCGATCCTCAATCCTCAATCTTCAATCCTCAATCCTCGATCCTCAATTCTCAATCCTCAATCCTCAATCCTCAGACCTCAAACATCAATATTCAACACTCGGACCTGGTCCTCAATCCACAACGCTCAATCATCAATCGTCAATCTTCAATCCTCAATCCTCATTCTTCAATCCTCAACACCCAATCCTCAATCTTCAATCCTCAATCCTCAATTCTCAATCCTCAATCCTCAATCCACAATCCTCAGACCTCAAACATCAATACTCAACCCTTAGACCTCGTCCTCAATCCACAACCCTCAATCCTCGATCCTCAATATTCAATCATCAATACCCAATCCTCAATCTTCAATACTCAATCCTCAATCCTCAATACTCAATCTTCAATCCTCAATACTCAATCCTCAATCCTCAATCCTCATACTTCAATCCTCAATACCCAATCCTCAATATTCAATCCTCAATCCTCAACCCTCAATTCTCAATCCTCAATCTTCAATCCTCAATACTCAATCTTCAATCCTCGGTCCTCAATCCTCAATCGTCAATCTCCAATCCTGAATACTCAATCTTCAATCCTCAATCCTCAAACCTCAATCCTCAATCCTCAATTCTAAACCCTCAACCCTCAGTCCTCAGTCCTCAATCCTCAACCCTCAATCCTCAATCCTCAGTCCTCAGTCCTCAAACCACAATCCTCAACCCTCAGCCCTCATCCTCAATCCTCAATCGTCAATCCTCAGTCCTCAGCCCTCAAATCTCAACCCTCAACACTCAGACCTCATCCTCAGTCCTCAATTCACAATCCTCAATCCTCAATCCTCATTCCCCAATACTCAATCTTCAATCCTCAATCCTCAATCCTCAATTCTCAATCCTCAATCCTCAATCCTCAGACCTCAAACATCAATACTCAACCCTCAGTCCTCGTCCTCAATCCAAAACCATCAATCCTCAATCGTCAACCTTCAATCATCAATATTCAATCTTCTGTCCTCAATCCGCAATCCTCAATCCTCAATCCTCAATCCTCAATCCGCAATACCCAATCCTCAATCTTCAATCATCAATCCCCAATACTCAATCCTCAATCCTCAATCCTCAATCCTCAATCTTCAATCCTCAATACTCAATCTTCAATCCTCAATCCTCAATCCTCAATACCCAAGCATCAATCCTCAATTCTCAATACTCAATAGAATATCCTGAATTTTCAGGATTTAATACTCAAAGAACAACCCTCAACCCTCAGCCCTCATCCTCAATCCTCAATCCTCAATCCTCAATCCTCAATCCTCAATATTCAATCCTCAATACTCAATCCTCGATCCTCAATCCTCAATCCTCAATCCTCAATCCTCAATCCTCAGTAATCAATCCTCAGTCTTCAATACTCAATCGTCAATCATCAGTTCTCAGTCCTCAATCCTCAATCCTCGTTCCTGAAACCTCAATCCTCAACCCTCAGTCCTCATCCTCAATTCTCAATTCTCAATCCTCAATCCTCAATCCTCAGTCCTCAATCCTCAATCCTCAACCCTCAATCCTCGTTCCTCAAACCTCAATCCTGAACCCTCAGTCCTCATTCTCAATTCTCAATTCTCAATCCTCAATCCTCAATCCTCAATCCTCAATCCTCAATAATCAATCTCCAATCCTAGATCCTCAATCCCTAATCTTCAATCCTTAATTCTCAACCTTCAATCCTCAATCCTCAGTCCTCAATCTTCAATCCTCAATGCTCAATCCTCAATCCTCAATCCTCAATCCTCAGTCCTCAATCCACAATCCTCAACCCACCAACCTCAATCCTCGACCGTGAGTCCTCGTCCTCAATCCTCAAACCTCAATCCTCAAGCCTCAATCTACAATCATCAATACTCAATCTTCAATCCTCAATCCTCAATAATCAATCCTCAATCCTCAATCCTCAATATTCAACACACAACCCTCAGCCATCAGTCCTCAATACTCAACCATCAATCCTCAATTCACAATCCTCAGTACTCAATCTTCAATCCTCAATCCTCAACCCTCAATCCTCAATCCTCATTCTTCAATCCTCAATACCCAATCCTCAACCTTCAATCCTCAATCCTCAATCCTCAATTCTCAATCTTCAATCCTCAGTCATCAATCCTCAATCTTCAATACTCAATCGTCAATCTTCAGTCCTCAATCCTCAATCCTCAATCCTTGTTCCTCAAACCTCAATCCTCAACCCTCAGTCCTCATACTCAATTCTCAATTCTCAATCCTCAATCCTCAATCCTCAATCTTCAATCATCAATAATCAATCTCCAATCCTAGATCCTCAATTCCCAATCCTCAATCTTCAATCCTCAATCCTCAACCCTCAATCCTCAGTCCTCAAACCTCAATCCTGAATCCTCAATCCAGAATCCTCAATCTTCAGCCCTCACTCCTCAACAATCAGTTGTCAATCCTCAATCCTCAATAGAGTATCATCAATTCATAGTTTTCATTACTCAATACTCAATCTGCAATCTTCAAATCTCTATCCACAAACATCAATTCTCATCACTCAACCCTCAGCACTCAGTCCCCAATCCTCAATATTCAATCCTCAATCCTCAATCCTCTATCCACAATCCTCAAACTTCAATCCTCAATACTCAGCCTTCAATGCTCAGCCCTCATCCTCAATCCTCAATCCTCAATCCTCAATCCTCAATCTTCAATCCTCAAAACTCAACCTTCAATCCTCAATCCTCAGTCCTCAAACCTCAATTCTGAATTCTCAATCCTGAATCCTCAACCTTCAGCCCCCAGTCCTCAACAATCAGTTGTCAAACCTCAGTCCCAAATCCTCAATCCTCAACCCTCAGTCCTCATCCTCAATTCTCAATTCTCAATTCTCAATCCTGAATCCTCAATCCTCAATCCTCAACCCTCAGCCCTCATCCTCAATCTTCAATCCTCAATTCTCAGTCCTCAATCCTCAATCCTCAATTCTCAATCCTCAATCCTCAGTCCTCAGTCCTCAAACCTCAATCCTCAACCCTCAGCCCTCATCCTCAATCCTCAATCCTCAGTCCTCAATCCTCAATCCTCAATCCTCAACCCTCAATCCTCATTCCTCAAACCTCAATCCTCAACCCTCAGACCTCATCCTCAATTCTCAATTCTCAATCCTCAATCCTCAATCCTCAGACCTCAATCCTCAATCCTCATCCCTCAATCCTCATTCCTCAAACCTCAATCCTGAACCCTCAGTCCTCATTCTCAATTCTCAATTCTCAATCCTCAATCCTCAATCCTCAATCCTCAATCCTCAATAATCAATCTCCAATCCTAGATCCTCAATCCCCAATCTTCAATCCTTAATTCTCAACCTTCAATCCTCAATCCCCAGTCCTCAATCTTCAATCCTCAATGCTCAATCCTCAATCCTCAATCCTCAATCCTCAGTCCTCAATCCACAATCCTCAACCCACCAACCTCAATCCTCGACCGTGAGTCCTCGTCCTCAATCCTCAAACCTCAATCCTCAATCCTCAATCTACAATCATCAATACTCATCTTCAATCCTCAATCCTCAATAATCAATCCTCAATCCTCAATCTTCAATATTCAACACACAACCCTCAGCCATCAGTCCTCAATACTCAACCATCAATCCTCAATTCACAATACTCAATAGAATATCCTGAATTCTCATGGTTCAATACTCAATCCACAAAATTCAATAATCAAATCTCAATCCTCAAACATCAATTCTCAGCACTCAAACCTCAATACTCAGTCCTCTCTCTTCAATCCTCCATCCTCAATCCTCAATCCTCAAGCGTCAATCCTCAATCCTCAATGCTCAACCCTCAATCCTCAGTCCTCAAACCTCAATCCGGATTCCTCAATTCTGAATCCTCAATCTTCAGCCGTCAGTCCTCAAGAATCAATTGTCAATCCTCAATCCTCAATAGAATATCCTCAATTCACAGTTTTCAATACTCAATCCCCATTCTTCAATATTCACATCTCAATCCACAAACATCAATTCTCATCACTCAACCCTCAACACTCAGTCCTCAATCTTCAATCCTCAATCCTCAATCCTCAATCCTCAATCCTCAATCCTCAATCTTCAATCCTCAATCCTCAATCCTCAATCCTCAGTAATCAATCCTCAATCTTCAATACTGAATCGTCAATCCTCAGTACTCAATCCTCAATCCTCAATTCTCTTTCCTCAAACCTCAATCCTCAACCCTCAGTCCTCATCCTCAATTCTCAATTCTCAATCCTCAATCCTCAATCCTCAATCCTCAATCCTCAATACTCAATCTTCAATCCTCAATCCTCAACCCTCAAACCTCAATCCTCATTCTTCAATCCTCAATACCCAATCCTCAAACTTCAATCCTCAATCCTCAATCCTCAATTCTCAATCTTCAATCCTCAGTCATCAATCCTCAATCTTCAATACTCAATCGTCAATCTTCAGTCCTCAATCCTCAATCCTCAATACTTGTTCCTCAAACCTCAATCCTCAACCCTCAGTCCTCATACTCAATTCTCAATTCTCAATCCTCAATCCTCAATCCTCAATCTTCAATCATCAATAATCAATCTCCAATCCTAGATCCTCAATTCCCAATCCTCAATCTTCAAACCTCAATCCTCAATCCTCAATTCTCAATCCTCAATCCTCAATCCTCAGACTTCAAACATCAATATTCAACACTCGGACCTGATCCTCAATCCACAACGCTCAATCATCAATCCTCAATCTTCAATCATCAATACTCAATCTTCAATCCTCAATCCTCAACCCTCAATCCTCAATCCTCAATCCTCAATCTTTAATCCTCAATCCTCAATCCTCAATCCTCAATCCTAAACCTTCAACCCTCAATACTCAATCTTCAATCCTCAATCCTGAATCCTCTATCCTCAATCCTCAATCTTCAGACCTCAATCCTCAATCTTCAATACTCAATCGTCAATCTTCAGTCCTCAATCCTCAATCCTCAATCCTCGTTCCTCAAACCTCAATCCTCAACCCTCAGTCCTCATACTCAATTCTCAATTCTCAATCCTCAATCCTCAATCCTCAATCTTCAATCATCAATAATCAATTTCCAATCCTAGATCCTCAATTCCCAATCCTCAATCTTCAATCCTCAATCCTCGATCCTCAATTCTCAATCCTCAATCCTCAATCCTCAGACCTCAAACATCAATATTCAACACTCGGACCTGGTCCTCAATCCACAACGCTCAATCATCAATCGTCAATCTTCAATCCTCAATCCTCATTCTTCAATCCTCAACACCCAATCCTCAATCTTCAATACTCAATCCTCAATCCTCAATACTCAATCTTCAACCCTCAATTCTCAATCCTCAATCTTCAATCCTCAATACTCAATCTTCAATCCTCGGTCCTCAATCCTCAATTCTCAATCCTGAATCCTCAATCCTCAGACCTCAAACATCAATACTCAACCCTCAGTCCTCGTCCTCAATCCAAAACCATCAATCCTCAATCGTCAACCTTCAATCATCAATATTCAATCTTCTGTCCTCAATCCGCAATCCTCAATCCTCAATCCTCAATGTTCAATCCGCAATACCCAATCCTCAATCTTCAATCCTCAATTCTCAATCTTCAATCCTCAGTCATCAATCCTTAATCTTCAATACTCAATCGTCAATCTTCAGTCCTCAATCCTCAATCCTCAATCCTTGTTCCTCAAACCTCAATCCTCAACCCTCAGTCCTCATACTCAATTCTCAATTCTCAATCCTCAATCCTCAATCCTCAATCTTCAATCATCAATAATCAATCTCCAATCCTAGATCCTCAATTCCCAATCCCCAATCTTCAATCCTCAATCCTCAATCCTCAATTCTCAATCCTCAATCCTCAATCCTCAGACCTCAAACATCAATATTCAACACTCGGACCTGATCCTCAATCCACAACGCTCAATCATCAATCCTCAATCTTCAATCATCAATACTCAATCTTCAATCCTCAATCCTCAACCCTCAATCCTCAATCCTCAATCCTCAATCTTTAATCCTCAATCCTCAATCGTCAATCCTCAATCCTAAACCTTCAACCCTCAATACTCAATCTTCAATCCTCAATCCTCAATCCTCAATCCTCAATCCTCAATCTTCAGACCTCAATCCTCAATCTTCAATACTCAATCGTCAATCTTCAGTCCTCAATCCTCAATCCTCAATCCTTGTTCCTCAAACCTCAATCCTCAACCCTCAGTCCTCATACTCAATTCTCAATTCTCAATCCTCAATCCTCAATCCTCAATCTTCAATCATCAATAATCAATTTCCAATACTAGATCCTCAATTCCCAATCCTCAATCTTCAATCCTCAATCCTCAATCCTCAATTCTCAATCCTCAATCCTCAATCCTCAGACCTCAAACATCAATATTCAACACTCGGACCTGGTCCTCAATCCACAACGCTCAATCATCAATCGTCAATCTTCAATCCTCAATCCTCATTCTTCAATCCTCAACACCCAATCCTCAATCTTCAATCCTCAATCCTCAATCCTCAATTCTCAATCCTCAATCCACAATCCTCAGACCTCAAACATCAATACTCAACCCTCAGACCTCGTCCTCAATCCACAACGCTCAATCCTCGGTCCTCAATATTCAATCATCAATACCCAATCCTCAATCTTCAATACTCAATCCTCAATCCTCAATACTGAATCTTCAATCCTCAATACTCAATCCTCAATCCTCAATCCTCATACTTCAATCCTCAATACCCAATCCTCAATATTCAATCCTCAATCCTCAACCCTCAATTCTCAATCCTCAATCTTCAATCCTCAATACTCAATCTTCAATCCTCGGTCCTCAATCCTCAATCGTCAATCTCCAATCCTGAATACTCAATCTTCAATCCTCAATCCTCAAACCTCAATCCTCAATCCTCAATTCTAAACCCTCAACCCTCAGTCCTCAGTCCTCAATCCTCAATCCTCAATCCTCAATCCTCAGTCCTCAGTCCTCAAACCACAATCCTCAACCCTCAGCCCTCATCCTCAATCCTCAATCGTCAATCCTCAGTCCTCAGCCCTCAAATCTCAACCCTCAACCCTCAGACCTCATCCTCAGTCCTCAATTCACAATCCTCAATCCTCAATCCTCATTCCCCAATACTCAATCTTCAATCCTCAATCCTCAATCCTCAATTCTCAATCCTCAATCCTCAATCCTCAGACCTCAAACATCAATACTCAACCCTCAGTCCTCGTCCTCAATCCAAAACCATCAATCCTCAATCGTCAACCTTCAATCATCAATATTCAATCTTCTGTCCTCAATCCGCAATCCTCAATCCTCAATCCTCAATGTTCAATCCGCAATACCCAATCCTCAATCTTCAATCATCAATCCCCAATCCTCAATCCTCAATCCTCAATCCTCAATCCTCAATCTTCAATCCTCAATACTCAATCTTCAATCCTCAATCCTCAATCCTCAATACCCAAGCATCAATCCTCAATTCTCAATACTCAATAGAATATCCTGAATTTTCAGGGTTTAATACTCAAACAACAACCCTCAACCCTCAGCCCTCATCCTCAATCTTCAATCCTCAATTCTCAGTCCTCAATCCTCAATCCTCAATTCTCAATCCTCAATCCTCAGTCCTCAGTCCTCAAACCTCAATCCTCAACCCTCAGCCCTCATCCTCAATCCTCAATCCTCAGTCCTCAATCCTCAATCCTCAATCCTCAACCCTCAATCCTCATTCCTCAAACCTCAATCCTCAACCCTCAGACCTCATCCTCAATTCTCAATTCTCAATCCTCAATCCTCAATCCTCAGACCTCAATCCTCAATCCTCATCCCTCAATCCTCATTCCTCAAACCTCAATCCTGAACCCTCAGTCCTCATTCTCAATTCTCAATTCTCAATCCTCAATCCTCAATCCTCAATCCTCAATCCTCAATAATCAATCTCCAACCCTAGATCCTCAATCCCCAATCTTCAATCCTTAATTCTCAACCTTCAATCCTCAATCCCCAGTCCTCAATCTTCAATCCTCAATGCTCAATCCTCAATCCTCAATCCTCAATCCTCAGTCCTCAATCCACAATCCTCAACCCACCAACCTCAATCCTCGACCGTGATTCCTCGTCCTCAATCCTCAAACCTCAATCCTCAATCCTCAATCTACAATCATCAATACTCATCTTCAATCCTCAATCCTCAATAATCAATCCTCAATCCTCAATCTTCAATATTCAACACACAACCCTCAGCCATCAGTCCTCAATACTCAACCATCAATCCTCAATTCACAATACTCAATAGAATATCCTGAATTCTCATGGTTCAATACTCAATCCACAAAATTCAATAATCAAATCTCAATCCTCAAACATCAATTCTCAGCACTCAAACCTCAATACTCAGTCCTCTCTCTTCAATCCTCCATCCTCAATCCTCAATCCTCAAGCGTCAATCCTCAATCCTCAATGCTCAACCCTCAATCCTCAGTCCTCAAACCTCAATCCGGATTCCTCAATTCTGAATCCTCAATCTTCAGCCGTCAGTCCTCAAGAATCAATTGTCAATCCTCAATCCTCAATAGAATATCCTCAATTCACAGTTTTCAATACTCAATCCCCATTCTTCAATATTCACATCTCAATCCACAAACATCAATTCTCATCACTCAACCCTCAACACTCAGTCCTCAATCTTCAATCCTCAATCCTCAATCCTCAATCCTCAATCCTCAATCCTCAATCTTCAATCCTCAATCCTCAATCCTCAATCCTCAGTAATCAATCCTCAATCTTCAATACTGAATCGTCAATCCTCAGTACTCAATCCTCAATCCTCAATTCTCTTTCCTCAAACCTCAATCCTCAACCCTCAGTCCTCATCCTCAATTCTCAATTCTCAATCCTCAATCCTCAATCCTCAATCCTCAATCCTCAATACTCAATCTTCAATCCTCAATCCTCAACCCTCAAACCTCAATCCTCATTCTTCAATCCTCAATACCCAATCCTCAAACTTCAATCCTCAATCCTCAATCCTCAATTCTCAATCTTCAATCCTCAGTCATCAATCCTCAATCTTCAATACTCAATCGTCAATCTTCAGTCCTCAATCCTCAATCCTCAATACTTGTTCCTCAAACCTCAATCCTCAACCCTCAGTCCTCATACTCAATTCTCAATTCTCAATCCTCAATCCTCAATCCTCAATCTTCAATCATCAATAATCAATCTCCAATCCTAGATCCTCAATTCCCAATCCTCAATCTTCAAACCTCAATCCTCAATCCTCAATTCTCAATCCTCAATCCTCAATCCTCAGACTTCAAACATCAATATTCAACACTCGGACCTGATCCTCAATCCACAACGCTCAATCATCAATCCTCAATCTTCAATCATCAATACTCAATCTTCAATCCTCAATCCTCAACCCTCAATCCTCAATCCTCAATCCTCAATCTTTAATCCTCAATCCTCAATCCTCAATCCTCAATCCTAAACCTTCAACCCTCAATACTCGATCTTCAATCCTCAATCCTGAATCCTCAATCCTCAATCCTCAATCTTCAGACCTCAATCCTCAATCTTCAATACTCAATCGTCAATCTTCAGTCCTCAATCCTCAATCCTCAATCCTCGTTCCTCAAACCTCAATCCTCAACCCTCAGTCCTCATACTCAATTCTCAATTCTCAATCCTCAATCCTCAATCCTCAATCTTCAATCATCAATAATCAATTTCCAATCCTAGATCCTCAATTCCCAATCCTCAATCTTCAATCCTCAATCCTCGATCCTCAATTCTCAATCCTCAATCCTCAATCCTCAGACCTCAAACATCAATATTCAACACTCGGACCTGGTCCTCAATCCACAACGCTCAATCATCAATCGTCAATCTTCAATCCTCAATCCTCATTCTTCAATCCTCAACACCCAATCCTCAATCTTCAATACTCAATCCTCAATCCTCAATACTCAATCTTCAACCCTCAATTCTCAATCCTCAATCTTCAATCCTCAATACTCAATCTTCAATCCTCGGTCCTCAATCCTCAATTCTCAATCCTGAATCCTCAATCCTCAGACCTCAAACATCAATACTCAACCCTCAGTCCTCGTCCTCAATCCAAAACCATCAATCCTCAATCGTCAACCTTCAATCATCAATATTCAATCTTCTGTCCTCAATCCGCAATCCTCAATCCTCAATCCTCAATGTTCAATCCGCAATACCCAATCCTCAATCTTCAATCCTCAATTCTCAATCTTCAATCCTCAGTCATCAATCCTTAATCTTCAATACTCAATCGTCAATCTTCAGTCCTCAATCCTCTATCCTCAATCCTTGTTCCTCAAACCTCAATCCTCAACCCTCAGTCCTCATACTCAATTCTCAATTCTCAATCCTCAATCCTCAATCCTCAATCTTCAATCATCAATAATCAATCTCCAATCCTAGATCCTCAATTCCCAATCCCCAATCTTCAATCCTCAATCCTCAATCCTCAATTCTCAATCCTCAATCCTCAATCCTCAGACCTCAAACATCAATATTCAACACTCGGACCTGATCCTCAATCCACAACGCTCAATCATCAATCCTCAATCTTCAATCATCAATACTCAATCTTCAATCCTCAATCCTCAACCCTCAATCCTCAATCCTCAATCCTCAATCTTTAATCCTCAATCCTCAATCGTCAATCCTCAATCCTAAACCTTCAACCCTCAATACTCAATCTTCAATCCTCAATCCTCAATCCTCAATCCTCAATCCTCAATCTTCAGACCTCAATCCTCAATCTTCAATACTCAATCGTCAATCTTCAGTCCTCAATCCTCAATCCTCAATCCTTGTTCCTCAAACCTCAATCCTCAACCCTCAGTCCTCATACTCAATTCTCAATTCTCAATCCTCAATCCTCAATCCTCAATCTTCAATCATCAATAATCAATTTCCAATCCTAGATCCTCAATTCCCAATCCTCAATCTTCAATCCTCAATCCTCAATCCTCAATTCTCAATCCTCAATCCTCAATCCTCAGACCTCAAACATCAATATTCAACACTCGGACCTGGTCCTCAATCCACAACGCTCAATCATCAATCGTCAATCTTCAATCCTCAATCCTCATTCTTCAATCCTCAACACCCAATCCTCAATCTTCAATCCTCAATCCTCAATCCTCAATTCTCAATCCTCAATCCACAATCCTCAGACCTCAAACATCAATACTCAACCCTCAGACCTCGTCCTCAATCCACAACGCTCAATCCTCGGTCCTCAATATTCAATCATCAATACCCAATCCTCAATCTTCAATACTCAATCCTCAATCCTCAATACTGAATCTTCAATCCTCAATACTCAATCCTCAATCCTCAATCCTCATACTTCAATCCTCAATACCCAATCCTCAATATTCAATCCTCAATCCTCAACCCTCAATTCTCAATCCTCAATCTTCAATCCTCAATACTCAATCTTCAATCCTCGGTCCTCAATCCTCAATCGTCAATCTCCAATCCTGAATACTCAATCTTCAATCCTCAATCCTCAAACCTCAATCCTCAATCCTCAATTCTAAACCCTCAACCCTCAGTCCTCAGTCCTCAATCCTCAATCCTCAATCCTCAATCCTCAGTCCTCAGTCCTCAAACCACAATCCTCAACCCTCAGCCCTCATCCTCAATCCTCAATCGTCAATCCTCAGTCCTCAGCCCTCAAATCTCAACCCTCAACCCTCAGACCTCATCCTCAGTCCTCAATTCACAATCCTCAATCCTCAATCCTCATTCCCCAATACTCAATCTTCAATCCTCAATCCTCAATCCTCAATTCTCAATCCTCAATCCTCAATCCTCAGACCTCAAACATCAATACTCAACCCTCAGTCCTCGTCCTCAATCCAAAACCATCAATCCTCAATCGTCAACCTTCAATCATCAATATTCAATCTTCTGTCCTCAATCCGCAATCCTCAATCCTCAATCCTCAATGTTCAATCCGCAATACCCAATCCTCAATCTTCAATCATCAATCCCCAATCCTCAATCCTCAATCCTCAATCCTCAATCCTCAATCTTCAATCCTCAATACTCAATCTTCAATCCTCAATCCTCAATCCTCAATACCCAAGCATCAATCCTCAATTCTCAATACTCAATAGAATATCCTGAATTTTCAGGGTTTAATACTCAAACAACAACCCTCAACCCTCAGCCCTCATCCTCAATCCTCAAACCTCAATCCTCAATCCTCAATCCTCAATATTCAATCCTCAATACTCAATCCTCGATCCTCAATCCTCAATCCTCAATCCTCAATCCTCAATCCTCAGTAATCAATCCTCAGTCTTCAATACCCAATCGTCAATCATCAGTTCTCAGTCCTCAATCCTCAATCCTCGTTCCTGAAACCTCAATCCTCAACCCTCAGTCCTCATCCTCAATTCTCAATTCTCAATCCTCTATCCTCAACCCTCAATCTTCAATCGTCATTAATCAATCTACAATCCTAGATCCTGAATCCCCAATCCTCAATCCTTAATCCAGAATCTTCAATCCTCAATGCCCTGTCCTCAATCTTCAATCCTCAATGTTCAATACTCAATCCTCAATCCTCAGTCCTCAATCTTCAAACCACAATCCTCAAACCTCAATCCTCAACCGCCGGTCCTCGTACTCAATCCTCAACCCTCAATCCTTAATCCTCAATCTTCAATCCTCAATACTCGATATTCAATCCTCAAACCTCAATCCCAAATCCTCAATCTTCAATCCTCAATCCTCAACCCTCAACCCTCAATCCTCATTCTTCAATCCTCAATACCCAATCCTCAACCTTCAATCCTCAATCCTCAATCCTCAATTCTCAATCTTCAATCCTCAGTCATCAGTCCTCAATCTTCAATACTCAATCGTCAATCTTCAGTCCTCAATCCTCAATCCTCAATCCTTGTTCCTCAAACCTCAATCCTCAACCCTCAGTCCTCATACTCAGTTCTCAATTCTCAATCTTCAATCCTCAATCCTCAATCTTCAATCATCAATAATCAATCTCCAATCCTAGATCCTCAATTCCCAATCCTCAATCTTCAATCCTCAATCCTCAATCCTCAATTCTCAATCCTCAATCCTCAATCCTCAGACCTCAAACATCAATATTCAACACTCGGACCTGGCCCTCAATCCACAACGCTCAATCATCAATCCTCAATCTTCAATCATCAATACTCAATCTTCAATCCTCAATCCTCTCCCCTCAATCCTCAATCCTCAATCCTCAATCTTTAATCCTCAATCCTCAATCCTCAATCCTCAATCCTAAACCTTCAACCCTCAATACTCAATCTTCAATCCTCAATCCTCAATCCCCAATCCTCAATCTTCAATCCTCAATCCTCAATCCTCAATCCTCAATCCTCAATCTTCAATCCTCAACCCTCAACACTCAGTCCTCAATGTTCAATTCTCAATTCTCAATCTTCAATCCACAATACTGAGTCCTCAATCCTCAATCCTCAAGCCCCAATCCTCAATCCTCAATCCTCAATCCTCAATCCTCAATTTTCAATCCTCAATACTCAATCTTCAATCCTCAATCCTCAATCCTCAATACTCAATCCTCAATCCTCAATCCTCAATCCTCAATCCTCAATGTTGAATCCGCAATACCCAATCCTCAATCGTCAATCCTCAATCCCCAATCCTCAATCTTCAATCCTCAATCCTCAATCCTCAATCCTCAATCCTCAATCCTCAATTCTCAATTCTCAATCCTCAATCCTCAATCCTCAATCTTCAATCCTCATTAATCAATCTCCAATCCTAGATCCTGAATCCCCAGTCCTCAATCCTTAATCCTCAACGTTCAATCCTCAATCACCAGTCCTCAATCTTCAATCCTCAATGTTCAATCCTCAATCCTCAATCGTCAGTCCTCAATCCTCAATCCTCAATCCTCACACCTCAATCCTCAACCGTCAGTCCTCGTCCTCAATCCTCAACACTCAATCCTCAATCCTCAACCTTCAATCCTCAATACTCAATATTCAATCCTCAATCCTCAATCCTCAATCCTCAATCCTCAATCTTCAATCCTCAATCCTCAACCCTCAATTCTCAATCCTCGTCCTTCAATCCTCAATACCCAATCCTCAATCTTCAACCCTCAATCCTCAATCCTCAATCCTCAATTCTCAATCCTTAATCCTCATTCCTCAATCCTCAATCCCCAATCCTCATTCTTCAAACCTCAATCCTCAACCCTCAGTACTCATTCTCAATTCTCAATTCTCAATCCCCAATCCTCAATGCTCAATCTTCAAGCATCAATACTGAATCTTCAATCCTCAATACTCAATCCTCAATCCTCAATCCTCCATCCTCAATATTCAACACACAACCCTCAACCATCAATCCTCAATACTCAATCATCAATCCTCAATTCTCAATACTCAATAGAGTATCCTGAATTCTCATGGTACAATACTCAATCCACAATATCCAATAATCAAATCTCAATCCACAAACATCAATTCTCATCACACAACCCTGAACGCTCAGTCCTCAATGTTCAATCCTCATTCCTCAATTCTCAATCTTCAATCCTCAATACTGAGTCTTGAATCCTCAATACTCAATCCTCAATCTTCAATCCTCAGTCCCCAATCCTCAATCTTCAATCCTCTATCCTCAATCCTCAATCCTCAATCCTCAATCCACAGTCCTTAGGCCTCAAACCTCAACCCTCAACTCTCAGAACTCATCCTCAATCCTCAATCCTCAATCCTCAATCGTCAATCCTCAATCTTCAATCCTCAATACTCAATCTTCAATCCTCAATCCTCAATCCTCAATACTCAACCATCAATCCTCAATTCTCAATACACAATAGAATATCCTGAATTTTCAGGATTCAATACTCAAACCTCAACCCTCAACCCTCAGCCCTCATCCTCAATCCTCAATCCTCAATCCTCAATATTCAATCCTCAATACTCAATCTTCAATCCTCAATCCTCAATCCTCAATCCTCAATCCTCAATCCTCAGATATCAATCCTTAATCTTCAATACTCAATCGTCAATCCTCAGTCCTCAATCCTCAATCCCCAATCCTCGTTCCTCAAACCTCAATCCTCAACCCTCAGTGCTCATGCTCAATTCTCAATTCTCAATACTCAATCCTCAATCCTCAATCTTCAATCCTCAATAATCAATCTCCAATACTAGTTCCTGAATTCCCAATCCTCAATCCTTAAACCTCAATCTTGAATCCTCAATCTCCAGGCCTCAAACTTCAATCTTCAATGCTCAATCTTCAATCCTCAGTCGTCAGTCCTCAATCCTCAATCCTCAATCCTCAAACCTCAATCCTCAACCGTCAGTCCTCGTCCTCAATCCTCAACCCTCAATCCTCGATCCTCAATCTTCAATCCTCAATACTCAATCTTCAATCCTCAATCCTCAATCCTCAATCCTCAATCTTCAATCCTCAATCCTCAATCCTCAATCCTCAATACTCATTCTTCAATCCTCAACGCCCAATCCTCAATATTCAATCCTCAATCCTCAATCCTCAATTCTCAATCCTCAATCCTCAGTCCTCAGTCCTCAAACCTCAATCCTCAACCCTCAGCCCTCAACCTCAATCCTCAATCCTCAACACTCAATCCTCAATCTTCAATACTCAATACTCAATCTTCAATCCTCAACCCTCAATCCTCAATTCTCAATCCTCAATACTCAATCCTCAAACGTCAATCCTCCATCCCCAATTCTCAATCTTCAATCGCCAATCCTCAATCCTCAATCCTCAATCCTCAACCTTCAATCTTCAATACTCAATCTTCAACCCTCAATCCTCAATACCCAATCCTCAATCTTCAATCCTCAATCCTCAATCCCCAATCCTCACTCCTCCATCCTCATTCATCAATCCTCAATACCCAATCCTCAATCTTCAATCCTCAATCCTCAATCCTCAATTCTCAACCCTCAATCCTCAGTCCTCAGTCCTCAAACCTCAATCCTCAAACCTCAGCCCTCATCCTCAATCCTCAATCCTCAATCCTCAATCCTCAATCCTCAATCACCAATCCTCAACTTTCAATCCTCAATCCCCAATACTCAATCCGCAATCCTCAACCTTCAATCCTCAATACTCAATCTTCAATCTTCAATACTCAATACTCAATCTTCAATCCTCAATCCTCAATCCTCAATCCTCAATCTTCAATCCTTAATACCCAATCTTCAATCCTCAGTCCTCAATCCTCTATACTCAATCCTCATTCTTCAATCCTCAATACCCAATCCGCAATCTTCAATCCTCAATCCTCAATCCTCATTCTTCAATCCTGAATACCCAATCCTCAATCTTCAATCCTCAATCCTCAATCCTCAATCTCCAATACTCACTCGTCAATCCTCATTCATCAATCATCAATACCCAATCCTCAATCTTCAATCCTCAACCCTCAATCCTCAATCCTCAATCCTCAATCTTTAATCCTGAATCCTCAATACTCAATCCTCAATCCTAAATCTTCAACCCTCAGTCCTCAAACCTCAATCCTCAACCCTCAGTCCTCATCCTCAATTCTCAATTCTCAATACTCTATCCTCAATCCTCAATCTTCAATCCTCAATAATCAATCTCCAATCCTCAATCTTCAATCCTCAATAATCAATCTCTAATCCTAGATCCTCAATCACCAATCCGCAATGATTAATCCTCAATCTTCAATCCTCAATCCCCAGTCCTCAAACTTCAATCCTCAATGCTCAATCCTCAATCTTCAGTCCTCAGTCCTCAATCCTCAATCCTCAATCTACAATCATCAATACTCAATCTTCAATCCTCAATCCTCAATAATCAATCCTCAATCCTCAATCCTCAATATTCAACACACAACCCTCAGCCATCAGTCCTCAATACTCAACCATCAATCCTCAATTCCCAATACTCAATAGAATATCCTGAATGCTCATGGTTCAATACTCAACCCACAAAATTCAATAATCAAATCTCAATCCTCAAACATCAATTCTCAGCACTCAATCCTCAATACTCAGTCCTCTCTCTTCAATCCTCCATCCTCAATCCTCAATCCTCAAGCGTCAATCCTCAATCCTCTATCCTCAACCCTCAATCCTCAGTCCTCAAACCTCAATCCGGAATCCTCAATTCTGAATCCTCAATCTTCAGCCGTCAGTCCTCAAGAATCAATTGTCAATCCTCAATCCTCAATAGAATATCCTCAATTCACAGTTTTCAATACTCAATCCCCATTCTTCAATCTTCATATCTCAATCCACAAACATCAATTCTCATCACTCAACCCTCAACACTCAGTCCTCAATCTTCAATCCTCAATCCTCAATCCTCAATCCTCAATCCTCAATCCTCAATCTTCAATCCTCAATCCTCAATCCTCAATCCTCAATCCTCAATCTTCAATCCTCAACCCTCAACACTCAGTCCTCAATGTTCAATTCTCAATCCTCAATCTTCAATCCACAATACTGAATCCTCAATCCTCAATCCTCAAGCCCCAATCCTCAATCCTCAATCCTCAATCCTCAATCCTCAATTTTCAATCCTCAATACTCAATCTTCAATCCTCAATCCTCAATCCTCAATACTCAATCCTCAATCCTCAATCCTCAATCCTCAATCTTCAATCCTCAGTACTCAATTTGCAATCTTCAATCCCCAATCCTCAAACCTCAATACTCATTCTCCAATCCTCAATACCCAATCCTCAATCTTCAATCCTCAATCCTCAATCCTCAATTCTCAATCCTCAATCCTCAATCCTCAGACCTCAAACATCAATATTCAATCCTCGGTCCTTCGCCTCAATCCACAACCCTCAATCCTCAATCCTCAATCTTCAATCATCAATATTCAATCTTCAATCCTCAATCCCCAATCCTCAATCCTCAATCCTCAAATCTTTAATCCTGAATCCTCATTACTCAATCCTCAGTCCTAAATCTTCAACCCTCAATACTCAATCTTCAATCCTCAATCCTCAACCCTCAATCCTCAATCCTCAATCCTCAATCCTCAATCTTCAATCCTCAAAACTCAATTTTCAATCCTCAATCCTCAATCCTCAATCCTCAATCCTCATTCTTCAATCCTCAACACCCAATCCTCAATCTTCAATCCTCAATCCTCAATCCTCAATTCTCAATCCTCAATCCTCAATCCTCAGACCTCAAACATCAATACTCAACCCTCAGTGCTCGTCCTCAATCCACAACCCTCAATCCTCGATCCTCAATCCTCAAACCTCAATCCTCAATCCTCAATACTCAACCCTCAGTCCTCGTCCTCAATCCACAACCCTCAATCCTCGATCCTCAATCTTCAATCATCAATACCCAATCCTCAATCATCAATCCTCAATCTTCAATCATCAATACTCAATCTTCAATCCTCAATCCTCAACCCTCAATCCTCAATCCTCAATCCTCAATCTTTAATCCTCAATCCTCAATCCTCAATCCTCAATCCTAAACCTTCAACCCTCAATACTCAATCTTCAATCCTCAATCCTGAATCCTCAATCCTCAATCCTCAATCTTCAGACCTCAATCCTCAATCTTCAATACTCAATCGTCAATCTTCAGTCCTCAATCCTCAATCCTCAATCCTCGTTCCTCAAACCTCAATCCTCAACCCTCAGTCCTCATACTCAATTCTCAATTCTCAATCCTCAATCCTCAATCCTCAATCTTCAATCATCAATAATCAATTTCCAATCCTAGATCCTCAATTCCCAATCCTCAATCTTCAATCCTCAATCCTCGATCCTCAATTCTCAATCCTCAATCCTCAATCCTCAGACCTCAAACATCAATATTCAACACTCGGACCTGGTCCTCAATCCACAACGCTCAATCATCAATCGTCAATCTTCAATCCTCAATCCTCATTCTTCAATCCTCAACACCCAATCCTCAATCTTCAATACTCAATCCTCAATCCTCAATACTCAATCTTCAACCCTCAATTCTCAATCCTCAATCTTCAATCCTCAATACTCAATCTTCAATCCTCGGTCCTCAATCCTCAATTCTCAATCCTGAATCCTCAATCCTCAGACCTCAAACATCAATACTCAACCCTCAGTCCTCGTCCTCAATCCAAAACCATCAATCCTCAATCGTCAACCTTCAATCATCAATATTCAATCTTCTGTCCTCAATCCGCAATCCTCAATCCTCAATCCTCAATGTTCAATCCGCAATACCCAATCCTCAATCTTCAATCCTCAATTCTCAATCTTCAATCCTCAGTCATCAATCCTTAATCTTCAATACTCAATCGTCAATCTTCAGTCCTCAATCCTCAATCCTCAATCCTTGTTCCTCAAACCTCAATCCTCAACCCTCAGTCCTCATACTCAATTCTCAATTCTCAATCCTCAATCCTCAATCCTCAATCTTCAATCATCAATAATCAATCTCCAATCCTAGATCCTCAATTCCCAATCCCCAATCTTCAATCCTCAATCCTCAATCCTCAATTCTCAATCCTCAATCCTCAATCCTCAGACCTCAAACATCAATATTCAACACTCGGACCTGATCCTCAATCCACAACGCTCAATCATCAATCCTCAATCTTCAATCATCAATACTCAATCTTCAATCCTCAATCCTCAACCCTCAATCCTCAATCCTCAATCCTCAATCTTTAATCCTCAATCCTCAATCGTCAATCCTCAATCCTAAACCTTCAACCCTCAATACTCAATCTTCAATCCTCAATCCTCAATCCTCAATCCTCAATCCTCAATCTTCAGACCTCAATCCTCAATCTTCAATACTCAATCGTCAATCTTCAGTCCTCAATCCTCAATCCTCAATCCTTGTTCCTCAAACCTCAATCCTCAACCCTCAGTCCTCATACTCAATTCTCAATTCTCAATCCTCAATCCTCAATCCTCAATCTTCAATCATCAATAATCAATTTCCAATCCTAGATCCTCAATTCCCAATCCTCAATCTTCAATCCTCAATCCTCAATCCTCAATTCTCAATCCTCAATCCTCAATCCTCAGACCTCAAACATCAATATTCAACACTCGGACCTGGTCCTCAATCCACAACGCTCAATCATCAATCGTCAATCTTCAATCCTCAATCCTCATTCTTCAATCCTCAACACCCAATCCTCAATCTTCAATCCTCAATCCTCAATCCTCAATTCTCAATCCTCAATCCACAATCCTCAGACCTCAAACATCAATACTCAACCCTCAGACCTCGTCCTCAATCCACAACGCTCAATCCTCGGTCCTCAATATTCAATCATCAATACCCAATCCTCAATCTTCAATACTCAATCCTCAATCCTCAATACTGAATCTTCAATCCTCAATACTCAATCCTCAATCCTCAATCCTCATACTTCAATCCTCAATACCCAATCCTCAATATTCAATCCTCAATCCTCAACCCTCAATTCTCAATCCTCAATCTTCAATCCTCAATACTCAATCTTCAATCCTCGGTCCTCAATCCTCAATCGTCAATCTCCAATCCTGAATACTCAATCTTCAATCCTCAATCCTCAAACCTCAATCCTCAATCCTCAATTCTAAACCCTCAACCCTCAGTCCTCAGTCCTCAATCCTCAATCCTCAATCCTCAATCCTCAGTCCTCAGTCCTCAAACCACAATCCTCAACCCTCAGCCCTCATCCTCAATCCTCAATCGTCAATCCTCAGTCCTCAGCCCTCAAATCTCAACCCTCAACCCTCAGACCTCATCCTCAGTCCTCAATTCACAATCCTCAATCCTCAATCCTCATTCCCCAATACTCAATCTTCAATCCTCAATCCTCAATCCTCAATTCTCAATCCTCAATCCTCAATCCTCAGACCTCAAACATCAATACTCAACCCTCAGTCCTCGTCCTCAATCCAAAACCATCAATCCTCAATCGTCAACCTTCAATCATCAATATTCAATCTTCTGTCCTCAATCCGCAATCCTCAATCCTCAATCCTCAATGTTCAATCCGCAATACCCAATCCTCAATCTTCAATCATCAATCCCCAATCCTCAATCCTCAATCCTCAATCCTCAATCCTCAATCTTCAATCCTCAATACTCAATCTTCAATCCTCAATCCTCAATCCTCAATACCCAAGCATCAATCCTCAATTCTCAATACTCAATAGAATATCCTGAATTTTCAGGGTTTAATACTCAAACAACAACCCTCAACCCTCAGCCCTCATCCTCAATCCTCAAACCTCAATCCTCAATCCTCAATCCTCAATATTCAATCCTCAATACTCAATCCTCGATCCTCAATCCTCAATCCTCAATCCTCAATCCTCAATCCTCAGTAATCAATCCTCAGTCTTCAATACCCAATCGTCAATCATCAGTTCTCAGTCCTCAATCCTCAATCCTCGTTCCTGAAACCTCAATCCTCAACCCTCAGTCCTCATCCTCAATTCTCAATTCTCAATCCTCTATCCTCAACCCTCAATCTTCAATCGTCATTAATCAATCTACAATCCTAGATCCTGAATCCCCAATCCTCAATCCTTAATCCAGAATCTTCAATCCTCAATGCCCTGTCCTCAATCTTCAATCCTCAATGTTCAATACTCAATCCTCAATCCTCAGTCCTCAATCTTCAAACCACAATCCTCAAACCTCAATCCTCAACCGCCGGTCCTCGTACTCAATCCTCAACCCTCAATCCTTAATCCTCAATCTTCAATCCTCAATACTCGATATTCAATCCTCAAACCTCAATCCCAAATCCTCAATCTTCAATCCTCAATCCTCAACCCTCAACCCTCAATCCTCATTCTTCAATCCTCAATACCCAATCCTCAACCTTCAATCCTCAATCCTCAATCCTCAATTCTCAATCTTCAATCCTCAGTCATCAGTCCTCAATCTTCAATACTCAATCGTCAATCTTCAGTCCTCAATCCTCAATCCTCAATCCTTGTTCCTCAAACCTCAATCCTCAACCCTCAGTCCTCATACTCAGTTCTCAATTCTCAATCTTCAATCCTCAATCCTCAATCTTCAATCATCAATAATCAATCTCCAATCCTAGATCCTCAATTCCCAATCCTCAATCTTCAATCCTCAATCCTCAATCCTCAATTCTCAATCCTCAATCCTCAATCCTCAGACCTCAAACATCAATATTCAACACTCGGACCTGGCCCTCAATCCACAACGCTCAATCATCAATCCTCAATCTTCAATCATCAATACTCAATCTTCAATCCTCAATCCTCTCCCCTCAATCCTCAATCCTCAATCCTCAATCTTTAATCCTCAATCCTCAATCCTCAATCCTCAATCCTAAACCTTCAACCCTCAATACTCAATCTTCAATCCTCAATCCTCAATCCCCAATCCTCAATCTTCAATCCTCAATCCTCAATCCTCAATCCTCAATCCTCAATCTTCAATCCTCAACCCTCAACACTCAGTCCTCAATGTTCAATTCTCAATTCTCAATCTTCAATCCACAATACTGAGTCCTCAATCCTCAATCCTCAAGCCCCAATCCTCAATCCTCAATCCTCAATCCTCAATCCTCAATTTTCAATCCTCAATACTCAATCTTCAATCCTCAATCCTCAATCCTCAATACTCAATCCTCAATCCTCAATCCTCAATCCTCAATCCTCAATGTTGAATCCGCAATACCCAATCCTCAATCGTCAATCCTCAATCCCCAATCCTCAATCTTCAATCCTCAATCCTCAATCCTCAATCCTCAATCCTCAATCCTCAATTCTCAATTCTCAATCCTCAATCCTCAATCCTCAATCTTCAATCCTCATTAATCAATCTCCAATCCTAGATCCTGAATCCCCAGTCCTCAATCCTTAATCCTCAACGTTCAATCCTCAATCACCAGTCCTCAATCTTCAATCCTCAATGTTCAATCCTCAATCCTCAATCGTCAGTCCTCAATCCTCAATCCTCAATCCTCACACCTCAATCCTCAACCGTCGGTCCTCGTCCTCAATCCTCAACACTCAATCCTCAATCCTCAACCTTCAATCCTCAATACTCAATATTCAATCCTCAATCCTCAATCCTCAATCCTCAATCCTCAATCTTCAATCCTCAATCCTCAACCCTCAATTCTCAATCCTCGTCCTTCAATCCTCAATACCCAATCCTCAATCTTCAACCCTCAATCCTCAATCCTCAATCCTCAATTCTCAATCCTTAATCCTCATTCCTCAATCCTCAATCCCCAATCCTCATTCTTCAAACCTCAATCCTCAACCCTCAGTACTCATTCTCAATTCTCAATTCTCAATCCCCAATCCTCAATGCTCAATCTTCAAGCATCAATACTGAATCTTCAATCCTCAATACTCAATCCTCAATCCTCAATCCTCCATCCTCAATATTCAACACACAACCCTCAACCATCAATCCTCAATACTCAATCATCAATCCTCAATTCTCAATACTCAATAGAGTATCCTGAATTCTCATGGTACAATACTCAATCCACAATATCCAATAATCAAATCTCAATCCACAAACATCAATTCTCATCACACAACCCTGAACGCTCAGTCCTCAATGTTCAATCCTCATTCCTCAATTCTCAATCTTCAATCCTCAATACTGAGTCTTGAATCCTCAATACTCAATCCTCAATCTTCAATCCTCAGTCCCCAATCCTCAATCTTCAATCCTCTATCCTCAATCCTCAATCCTCAATCCTCAATCCACAGTCCTTAGGCCTCAAACCTCAACCCTCAACTCTCAGAACTCATCCTCAATCCTCAATCCTCAATCCTCAATCGTCAATCCTCAATCTTCAATCCTCAATACTCAATCTTCAATCCTCAATCCTCAATCCTCAATACTCAACCATCAATCCTCAATTCTCAATACACAATAGAATATCCTGAATTTTCAGGATTCAATACTCAAACCTCAACCCTCAACCCTCAGCCCTCATCCTCAATCCTCAATCCTCAATCCTCAATATTCAATCCTCAATACTCAATCTTCAATCCTCAATCCTCAATCCTCAATCCTCAATCCTCAATCCTCAGATATCAATCCTTAATCTTCAATACTCAATCGTCAATCCTCAGTCCTCAATCCTCAATCCCCAATCCTCGTTCCTCAAACCTCAATCCTCAACCCTCAGTGCTCATGCTCAATTCTCAATTCTCAATACTCAATCCTCAATCCTCAATCTTCAATCCTCAATAATCAATCTCCAATACTAGTTCCTGAATTCCCAATCCTCAATCCTTAAACCTCAATCTTGAATCCTCAATCTCCAGGCCTCAAACTTCAATCTTCAATGCTCAATCTTCAATCCTCAGTCGTCAGTCCTCAATCCTCAATCCTCAATCCTCAAACCTCAATCCTCAACCGTCAGTCCTCGTCCTCAATCCTCAACCCTCAATCCTCGATCCTCAATCTTCAATCCTCAATACTCAATCTTCAATCCTCAATCCTCAATCCTCAATCCTCAATCTTCAATCCTCAATCCTCAATCCTCAATCCTCAATACTCATTCTTCAATCCTCAACGCCCAATCCTCAATATTCAATCCTCAATCCTCAATCCTCAATTCTCAATCCTCAATCCTCAGTCCTCAGTCCTCAAACCTCAATCCTCAACCCTCAGCCCTCAACCTCAATCCTCAATCCTCAACACTCAATCCTCAATCTTCAATACTCAATACTCAATCTTCAATCCTCAACCCTCAATCCTCAATTCTCAATCCTCAATACTCAATCCTCAAACGTCAATCCTCCAACCCCAATTCTCAATCTTCAATCGCCAATCCTCAATCCTCAATCCTCAATCCTCAACCTTCAATCTTCAATACTCAATCTTCAACCCTCAATCCTCAATACCCAATCCTCAATCTTCAATCCTCAATCCTCAATCCCCAATCCTCACTCCTCCATCCTCATTCATCAATCCTCAATACCCAATCCTCAATCTTCAATCCTCAATCCTCAATCCTCAATTCTCAACCCTCAATCCTCAGTCCTCAGTCCTCAAACCTCAATCCTCAAACCTCAGCCCTCATCCTCAATCCTCAATCCTCAATCCTCAATCCTCAATCCTCAATCACCAATCCTCAACTTTCAATCCTCAATCCCCAATACTCAATCCGCAATCCTCAACCTTCAATCCTCAATACTCAATCTTCAATCTTCAATACTCAATACTCAATCTTCAATCCTCAATCCTCAATCCTCAATCCTCAATCTTCAATCCTTAATACCCAATCTTCAATCCTCAGTCCTCAATCCTCTATACTCAATCCTCATTCTTCAATCCTCAATACCCAATCCGCAATCTTCAATCCTCAATCCTCAATCCTCATTCTTCAATCCTGAATACCCAATCCTCAATCTTCAATCCTCAATCCTCAATCCTCAATCTCCAATACTCACTCGTCAATCCTCATTCATCAATCATCAATACCCAATCCTCAATCTTCAATCCTCAACCCTCAATCCTCAATCCTCAATCCTCAATCTTTAATCCTGAATCCTCAATACTCAATCCTCAATCCTAAATCTTCAACCCTCAGTCCTCAAACCTCAATCCTCAACCCTCAGTCCTCATCCTCAATTCTCAATTCTCAATACTCTATCCTCAATCCTCAATCTTCAATCCTCAATAATCAATCTCCAATCCTCAATCTTCAATCCTCAATAATCAATCTCTAATCCTAGATCCTCAATCACCAATCCGCAATGATTAATCCTCAATCTTCAATCCTCAATCCCCAGTCCTCAAACTTCAATCCTCAATGCTCAATCCTCAATCTTCAGTCCTCAGTCCTCAATCCTCAATCCTCAATCTACAATCATCAATACTCAATCTTCAATCCTCAATCCTCAGTAATCAATCCTCAATCCTCAATCCTCAATATTCAACACACAACCCTCAGCCATCAGTCCTCAATACTCAACCATCAATCCTCAATTCCCAATACTCAATAGAATATCCTGAATGCTCATGGTTCAATACTCAACCCACAAAATTCAATAATCAAATCTCAATCCTCAAACATCAATTCTCAGCACTCAATCCTCAATACTCAGTCCTCTCTCTTCAATCCTCCATCCTCAATCCTCAATCCTCAAGCGTCAATCCTCAATCCTCTATCCTCAACCCTCAATCCTCAGTCCTCAAACCTCAATCCGGAATCCTCAATTCTGAATCCTCAATCTTCAGCCGTCAGTCCTCAAGAATCAATTGTCAATCCTCAATCCTCAATAGAATATCCTCAATTCACAGTTTTCAATACTCAATCCCCATTCTTCAATCTTCATATCTCAATCCACAAACATCAATTCTCATCACTCAACCCTCAACACTCAGTCCTCAATCTTCAATCCTCAATCCTCAATCCTCAATCCTCAATCCTCAATCCTCAATCTTCAATCCTCAATCCTCAATCCTCAATCCTCAATCCTCAATCTTCAATCCTCAACCCTCAACACTCAGTCCTCAATGTTCAATTCTCAATCCTCAATCTTCAATCCACAATACTGAATCCTCAATCCTCAATCCTCAAGCCCCAATCCTCAATCCTCAATCCTCAATCCTCAATCCTCAATTTTCAATCCTCAATACTCAATCTTCAATCCTCAATCCTCAATCCTCAATACTCAATCCTCAATCCTCAATCCTCAATCCTCAATCTTCAATCCTCAGTACTCAATTTGCAATCTTCAATCCCCAATCCTCAAACCTCAATACTCATTCTCCAATCCTCAATACCCAATCCTCAATCTTCAATCCTCAATCCTCAATCCTCAATTCTCAATCCTCAATCCTCAATCCTCAGACCTCAAACATCAATATTCAATCCTCGGTCCTTCGCCTCAATCCACAACCCTCAATCCTCAATCCTCAATCTTCAATCATCAATATTCAATCTTCAATCCTCAATCCCCAATCCTCAATCCTCAATCCTCAAATCTTTAATCCTGAATCCTCATTACTCAATCCTCAGTCCTAAATCTTCAACCCTCAATACTCAATCTTCAATCCTCAATCCTCAACCCTCAATCCTCAATCCTCAATCCTCAATCCTCAATCTTCAATCCTCAAAACTCAATTTTCAATCCTCAATCCTCAATCCTCAATCCTCAATCCTCATTCTTCAATCCTCAACACCCAATCCTCAATCTTCAATCCTCAATCCTCAATCCTCAATTCTCAATCCTCAATCCTCAATCCTCAGACCTCAAACATCAATACTCAACCCTCAGTGCTCGTCCTCAATCCACAACCCTCAATCCTCGATCCTCAATCCTCAAACCTCAATCCTCAATCCTCAATACTCAACCCTCAGTCCTCGTCCTCAATCCACAACCCTCAATCCTCGATCCTCAATCTTCAATCATCAATACCCAATCCTCAATCTTCAATACTCAATCCTCAATCCTCAATTCTCAATCTTCAATCCTCAATAGTCAATCCTCAATCCTCAATCCTCATACTTCAATCCTCAATACCCAATCCTCAATATACAATCCTCAATCCTCAACCCTCAATTCTCAATCCAAAATCTTCAATCCTCAATACTCAATCTTCAATCCTCGGTCCTCAATCCTCAATCGTCAATCTCCAATCCTGAATACTCAATCTTCAATCCTCAATCCTCAATCCTCAATCCTCAATCATCAATTCTAAACCCTCAACCCTCAGTCCTCAGTCCTCAATCCTCAATCCTCAATCCTCAATCCTCAGTCCTCAGTCCTCAAACCTCAATCCTCAACCCTCAGCCCTCATCCTCAATCCTCAATCGTCAATCCTCAGTCCTCAACCCTCAAATCTCAATCCTCAACCCTCAGACCTCATCCTCAATCCTCAATTCACAATCCTCAATCCTCAATCCTCATTCCCCAATACTCAACCTTCAATCCTCAATCCTCAATCCTCAATTCTGAATCCTCAATCCTCAATCCTCAGACCTCAAACATCAATACTCAACCCTCAGTCCTCGTCCTCAATACAAAACCATCAATCCTCAATCGTCAACCTTCAATCATCAATATTCAATCTTCTGTCCTCAATCCTCAATCCTCAATGTTCAACCCGCAATACCCAATCCTCAATCTTCAGTCATCAATCCCCAATCCTCAATCCTCAATCCTCAATCCTCAATCCTCAATCTTCAATCCTCAATACTCAATCTTCAAACCTCAATCCTCAATCCTCAATACTCAAGCATCAATCCTCAATTCTCAATACTCAATAGAATATACTGAATTTTCAGGATTCAATACTCAAACAACAACCCTCAACCCTCAGCCCTCATACTCAATCCTCAATCCTCAATCCTCAATCCTCAATCCTCAATATTCAATCCTCAATACTCAATCCTCGATCCTCGATCCTCAATCCTCAATCCTCAATCCTCAGTAATCAATCCTCAATCTTCAATACTCAATCGTCAATCCTCAGTTCTCAATCCTCAATCCTCAATCCTCGTTCCTGAAACCTCAATCCTCAACCCTCAGTCCTCATCCTCAATTCTCAATTCTCAATCCTCAATCCTCAATCCTCAATCTTCAATCGTCATTAATCAATCTACAATCCTAGATCCTGAATCCCCAATTCTCAATCCTTAATCCAGAATCTTCAATCCTCAATGCCCGGTCCTCAACCTTCAATCCTCAATCCTCAGTCCTCAAACCTCAATTCTGAATTCTCAATCCTCAATCCTCAATCCTCAATCCTCAATCCTCAATCCTCAACCCTCAATCCTCATTCCTCAAACCTCAATCCTGGACCCTCAGTCCTCATTCTCAATTCTCAATTCTCAATCCTCAATCCTCAATCCTCAATCCTCAATCCTCAATAATCAATCTCCAATCCTAGATCCTCTATCCCCTATCTTCAATCCTTAATTCTCAATCTTCAATCCTCAATCCCCAGTCCTCAATCTTCAATCCTCAATGCTCAATCCTCAATCCTCAATCCTCAATCCTCAGTCCTCAATCCACAATCCTTCAACCCTCCAACCTCAATCCTCGACCGTGAGTCCTCGTCCTCAATCCTCAAACCTCAATCCTCAATCCTCAATCTACAATCATCAATACTCAATCTTCAATCCTCAATCCTCAATAATCAATCCTCAATCCTCAATCCTCAATATTCAACACACAACCCTCAGCCATCAGTCCTCAATACTCAACCATCAATACTCAATTCTCAATACTCAATAGAATATCCTGAATTCTCATGGTTCAATACTCAATCCACAAAATTCAATAATCAAATCTCAATCCTCAAACATCAATTCTCAGCACTCAATCCTCAATACTCAGTCCTCTCTCTTCAATCCTCCACCCTCAATCCTCAATCCTCAAGCGTCAATCCTCAATCCTCTATCCTCAACCCTCAATCCTCAGTCCTCAAACCTCAATCCGGAATCCTCAATTCTGAATCCTCAATCTTCAGCCGTCAGTCCTCAAGAATCAATTGTCAATCCTCAATCCTCAATAGAATATCCTCAATTCACAGTTTTCAATACTCAATCCCCATTCTTCAATCTTCATATCTCAATCCACAAACATCAATTCTCATCACTCAACCCTCAACACTCAGTCCTCAATCTTCAATCCTCAATCCTCAACCCTCAATTCTCAATCCTCAATCCTCAATCTTCAATCCTCAATCCTCAATCCTCAATCCTTAGTAATCAATCCCCAATCTTCAATACTGAATCGTCAATCCTCAGTACTCAATCCTCAATCCTCAATTCTCTTTCCTCAAACCTCAATCCTCAACCCTGAGGCCTCATCCTCAATTCTCAATACTCAATCCTCAACCCTCAATCCTCAATCCTCAATACTCAATCTTCAATAATCAATCCTCAACCCTCAATCTTCAATACTCAATCCTCAATCGTCAATCCTCAATCCCCAATCCTCAATCTTCAATCCTCAATCCTCAATCCTCAATCCTCAATCCTCAATCTTCAATCCTCAACCCTCAACACTCAGTCCTCAATGTTCAATTCTCAATTCTCAATCTTCAATCCACAACACTGAGTCCTCAATCCTCAATCCTCAAGCCCCAATCCTCAATCCTCAATCCTCAATCCTCAATCCTCAATTTTCAATCCTCAATACTCAATCATCAATCCTCAATCCTCAATCCTCAATACTCAATCCTCAATCCTCAATCCTCAGTACTCAATCGTCAATCCTCAATCCTCAATCCTCAATCCTCAAACCTCAATCCTCAACCCTCAGTCCTCATCCTCAAATCTCAATTCTCAATCCTCAATCCTCAATCCCCAATCCTCAACCTTCAATCCTCAATCCTCAATCCTCAATCCTCAACCTTCAATCCTCAATACTCAATCTTCAATCTTCAATCCTCAATCCTCAATCCTCAATCCTCAATCCTCAATCCTCAATCCTCAATCTTCAATCCTTAATACTCAATCTTGTATCCTCAATCCTCAATCCTCAATCTTCAATCCTCAATACTCAATCCTCAATCCTCAATCCTCAATGTTCAATCCGCAATACCCAATCCTCAATCGTCAATCCTCAATCCCCAATCCTCAATCTTCAATCCTCAGTCCTCAATCCTCAATCCTCAATCCTCAATTCTCAATTCTCAATCCTCAATCCTCAATCCTCAATCTTCAATCCTCATTAATCAATCTCCAATCCTAGATCCTGAATCCCCAATCCTCAATGCTTAATCCTCAACGTTCAATCCTCAATCACCAGTCCTCAATCTTCAATCCTCAATGTTCAATCCTCAATCCTCAATCGTCAGTCCTCAACCCTCAATCCTCAATCCTCACACCTCAATCCTCAACCGTCAGTCCTCGTCCTCAATCCTCAACCCTCAATCCTCGATCCTCAATCTTCAATCCTCAATACTCAATCTTCAATCCTCAATCCTCAATCCTCAATCCTCAATCTTCAATCCTCAATCCTCAATCCTCAATCCTCAATACTCATTCTTCAATCCTCAACGCCCAATCCTCAATATTCAATCCTCAATCCTCAATCCTCAATTCTCAATCCTCAATCCTCAGTCCTCAGTCCTCAAACCTCAATCCTCAACCCTCAGCCCTCAACCTCAATCCTCAATCCTCAACACTCAATCCTCAATCTTCAATACTCAATACTCAATCTTCAATCCTCAACCCTCAATCCTCAATTCTCAATCCTCAATACTCAATCCTCAAACGTCAATCCTCCATCCCCAATTCTCAATCTTCAATCGCCAATCCTCAATCCTCAATCCTCAATCCTCAACCTTCAATCTTCAATACTCAATCTTCAACCCTCAATCCTCAATACCCAATCCTCAATCTTCAATCCTCAATCCTCAATCCCCAATCCTCACTCCTCCATCCTCATTCATCAATCCTCAATACCCAATCCTCAATCTTCAATCCTCAATCCTCAATCCTCAATTCTCAACCCTCAATCCTCAGTCCTCAGTCCTCAAACCTCAATCCTCAAACCTCAGCCCTCATCCTCAATCCTCAATCCTCAATCCTCAATCCTCAATCCTCAATCACCAATCCTCAACTTTCAATCCTCAATCCCCAATACTCAATCCGCAATCCTCAACCTTCAATCCTCAATACTCAATCTTCAATCTTCAATACTCAATACTCAATCTTCAATCCTCAATCCTCAATCCTCAATCCTCAATCTTCAATCCTTAATACCCAATCTTCAATCCTCAGTCCTCAATCCTCTATACTCAATCCTCATTCTTCAATCCTCAATACCCAATCCGCAATCTTCAATCCTCAATCCTCAATCCTCATTCTTCAATCCTGAATACCCAATCCTCAATCTTCAATCCTCAATCCTCAATCCTCAATCTCCAATACTCACTCGTCAATCCTCATTCATCAATCATCAATACCCAATCCTCAATCTTCAATCCTCAACCCTCAATCCTCAATCCTCAATCCTCAATCTTTAATCCTGAATCCTCAATACTCAATCCTCAATCCTAAATCTTCAACCCTCAGTCCTCAAACCTCAATCCTCAACCCTCAGTCCTCATCCTCAATTCTCAATTCTCAATACTCTATCCTCAATCCTCAATCTTCAATCCTCAATAATCAATCTCCAATCCTCAATCTTCAATCCTCAATAATCAATCTCTAATCCTAGATCCTCAATCACCAATCCGCAATGATTAATCCTCAATCTTCAATCCTCAATCCCCAGTCCTCAAACTTCAATCCTCAATGCTCAATCCTCAATCTTCAGTCCTCAGTCCTCAATCCTCAATCCTCAATCTACAATCATCAATACTCAATCTTCAATCCTCAATCCTCAATAATCAATCCTCAATCCTCAATCCTCAATATTCAACACACAACCCTCAGCCATCAGTCCTCAATACTCAACCATCAATCCTCAATTCCCAATACTCAATAGAATATCCTGAATGCTCATGGTTCAATACTCAACCCACAAAATTCAATAATCAAATCTCAATCCTCAAACATCAATTCTCAGCACTCAATCCTCAATACTCAGTCCTCTCTCTTCAATCCTCCATCCTCAATCCTCAATCCTCAAGCGTCAATCCTCAATCCTCTATCCTCAACCCTCAATCCTCAGTCCTCAAACCTCAATCCGGAATCCTCAATTCTGAATCCTCAATCTTCAGCCGTCAGTCCTCAAGAATCAATTGTCAATCCTCAATCCTCAATAGAATATCCTCAATTCACAGTTTTCAATACTCAATCCCCATTCTTCAATCTTCATATCTCAATCCACAAACATCAATTCTCATCACTCAACCCTCAACACTCAGTCCTCAATCTTCAATCCTCAATCCTCAATCCTCAATCCTCAATCCTCAATCCTCAATCTTCAATCCTCAATCCTCAATCCTCAATCCTCAATCCTCAATCTTCAATCCTCAACCCTCAACACTCAGTCCTCAATGTTCAATTCTCAATCCTCAATCTTCAATCCACAATACTGAATCCTCAATCCTCAATCCTCAAGCCCCAATCCTCAATCCTCAATCCTCAATCCTCAATCCTCAATTTTCAATCCTCAATACTCAATCTTCAATCCTCAATCCTCAATCCTCAATACTCAATCCTCAATCCTCAATCCTCAATCCTCAATCTTCAATCCTCAGTACTCAATTTGCAATCTTCAATCCCCAATCCTCAAACCTCAATACTCATTCTCCAATCCTCAATACCCAATCCTCAATCTTCAATCCTCAATCCTCAATCCTCAATTCTCAATCCTCAATCCTCAATCCTCAGACCTCAAACATCAATATTCAATCCTCGGTCCTTCGCCTCAATCCACAACCCTCAATCCTCAATCCTCAATCTTCAATCATCAATATTCAATCTTCAATCCTCAATCCCCAATCCTCAATCCTCAATCCTCAAATCTTTAATCCTGAATCCTCATTACTCAATCCTCAGTCCTAAATCTTCAACCCTCAATACTCAATCTTCAATCCTCAATCCTCAACCCTCAATCCTCAATCCTCAATCCTCAATCCTCAATCTTCAATCCTCAAAACTCAATTTTCAATCCTCAATCCTCAATCCTCAATCCTCAATCCTCATTCTTCAATCCTCAACACCCAATCCTCAATCTTCAATCCTCAATCCTCAATCCTCAATTCTCAATCCTCAATCCTCAATCCTCAGACCTCAAACATCAATACTCAACCCTCAGTGCTCGTCCTCAATCCACAACCCTCAATCCTCGATCCTCAATCCTCAAACCTCAATCCTCAATCCTCAATACTCAACCCTCAGTCCTCGTCCTCAATCCACAACCCTCAATCCTCGATCCTCAATCTTCAATCATCAATACCCAATCCTCAATCTTCAATACTCAATCCTCAATCCTCAATTCTCAATCTTCAATCCTCAATAGTCAATCCTCAATCCTCAATCCTCATACTTCAATCCTCAATACCCAATCCTCAATATACAATCCTCAATCCTCAACCCTCAATTCTCAATCCAAAATCTTCAATCCTCAATACTCAATCTTCAATCCTCGGTCCTCAATCCTCAATCGTCAATCTCCAATCCTGAATACTCAATCTTCAATCCTCAATCCTCAATCCTCAATCCTCAATCATCAATTCTAAACCCTCAACCCTCAGTCCTCAGTCCTCAATCCTCAATCCTCAATCCTCAATCCTCAGTCCTCAGTCCTCAGTCCTCAAACCTCAATCCTCAACCCTCAGCCCTCATCCTCAATCCTCAATCGTCAATCCTCAGTCCTCAGCCCTCAAATCTCAATCCTCAACCCTCAGACCTCATCCTCAATCCTCAATTCACAATCCTCAATCCTCAATCCTCATTCCCCAATACTCAACCTTCAATCCTCAATCCTCAATCCTCAATTCTGAATCCTCAATCCTCAATCCTCAGACCTCAAACATCAATACTCAACCCTCAGTCCTCGTCCTCAATACAAAACCATCAATCCTCAATCGTCAACCTTCAATCATCAATATTCAATCTTCTGTCCTCAATCCTCAATCCTCAATGTTCAACCCGCAATACCCAATCCTCAATCTTCAGTCATCAATCCCCAATCCTCAATCCTCAATCCTCAATCCTCAATCCTCAATCTTCAATCCTCAATACTCAATCTTCAATCCTCAATCCTCAATCCTCAATACTCAAGCATCAATCCTCAATTCTCAATACTCAATAGAATATACTGAATTTTCAGGATTCAATACTCAAACAACAACCCTCAACCCTCAGCCCTCATACTCAATCCTCAATCCTCAATCCTCAATCCTCAATCCTCAATATTCAATCCTCAATACTCAATCCTCGATCCTCGATCCTCAATCCTCAATCCTCAATCCTCAGTAATCAATCCTCAATCTTCAATACTCAATCGTCAATCCTCAGTTCTCAATCCTCAATCCTCAATCCTCGTTCCTGAAACCTCAATCCTCAACCCTCAGTCCTCATCCTCAATTCTCAATTCTCAATCCTCAATCCTCAATCCTCAATCTTCAATCGTCATTAATCAATCTACAATCCTAGATCCTGAATCCCCAATTCTCAATCCTTAATCCAGAATCTTCAATCCTCAATGCCCGGTCCTCAACCTTCAATCCTCAATCCTCAGTCCTCAAACCTCAATTCTGAATTCTCAATCCTCAATCCTCAATCCTCAATCCTCAATCCTCAATCCTCAACCCTCAATCCTCATTCCTCAAACCTCAATCCTGGACCCTCAGTCCTCATTCTCAATTCTCAATTCTCAATCCTCAATCCTCAATCCTCAATCCTCAATCCTCAATAATCAATCTCCAATCCTAGATCCTCTATCCCCTATCTTCAATCCTTAATTCTCAATCTTCAATCCTCAATCCCCAGTCCTCAATCTTCAATCCTCAATGCTCAATCCTCAATCCTCAATCCTCAATCCTCAGTCCTCAATCCACAATCCTTCAACCCTCCAACCTCAATCCTCGACCGTGAGTCCTCGTCCTCAATCCTCAAACCTCAATCCTCAATCCTCAATCTACAATCATCAATACTCAATCTTCAATCCTCAATCCTCAATAATCAATCCTCAATCCTCAATCCTCAATATTCAACACACAACCCTCAGCCATCAGTCCTCAATACTCAACCATCAATACTCAATTCTCAATACTCAATAGAATATCCTGAATTCTCATGGTTCAATACTCAATCCACAAAATTCAATAATCAAATCTCAATCCTCAAACATCAATTCTCAGCACTCAATCCTCAATACTCAGTCCTCTCTCTTCAATCCTCCACCCTCAATCCTCAATCCTCAAGCGTCAATCCTCAATCCTCTATCCTCAACCCTCAATCCTCAGTCCTCAAACCTCAATCCGGAATCCTCAATTCTGAATCCTCAATCTTCAGCCGTCAGTCCTCAAGAATCAATTGTCAATCCTCAATCCTCAATAGAATATCCTCAATTCACAGTTTTCAATACTCAATCCCCATTCTTCAATCTTCATATCTCAATCCACAAACATCAATTCTCATCACTCAACCCTCAACACTCAGTCCTCAATCTTCAATCCTCAATCCTCAACCCTCAATTCTCAATCCTCAATCCTCAATCTTCAATCCTCAATCCTCAATCCTCAATCCTTAGTAATCAATCCCCAATCTTCAATACTGAATCGTCAATCCTCAGTACTCAATCCTCAATCCTCAATTCTCTTTCCTCAAACCTCAATCCTCAACCCTGAGGCCTCATCCTCAATTCTCAATACTCAATCCTCAACCCTCAATCCTCAATCCTCAATACTCAATCTTCAATAATCAATCCTCAACCCTCAATCTTCAATACTCAATCCTCAATCGTCAATCCTCAATCCCCAATCCTCAATCTTCAATCCTCAATCCTCAATCCTCAATCCTCAATCCTCAATCTTCAATCCTCAACCCTCAACACTCAGTCCTCAATGTTCAATTCTCAATTCTCAATCTTCAATCCACAACACTGAGTCCTCAATCCTCAATCCTCAAGCCCCAATCCTCAATCCTCAATCCTCAATCCTCAATCCTCAATTTTCAATCCTCAATACTCAATCATCAATCCTCAATCCTCAATCCTCAATACTCAATCCTCAATCCTCAATCCTCAGTACTCAATCGTCAATCCTCAATCCTCAATCCTCAATCCTCAAACCTCAATCCTCAACCCTCAGTCCTCATCCTCAAATCTCAATTCTCAATCCTCAATCCTCAATCCCCAATCCTCAACCTTCAATCCTCAATCCTCAATCCTCAATCCTCAACCTTCAATCCTCAATACTCAATCTTCAATCTTCAATCCTCAATCCTCAATCCTCAATCCTCAATCCTCAATCCTCAATCCTCAATCTTCAATCCTTAATACTCAATCTTGTATCCTCAATCCTCAATCCTCAATCTTCAATCCTCAATACTCAATCCTCAATCCTCAATCCTCAATGTTCAATCCGCAATACCCAATCCTCAATCGTCAATCCTCAATCCCCAATCCTCAATCTTCAATCCTCAGTCCTCAATCCTCAATCCTCAATCCTCAATTCTCAATTCTCAATCCTCAATCCTCAATCCTCAATCTTCAATCCTCATTAATCAATCTCCAATCCTAGATCCTGAATCCCCAATCCTCAATGCTTAATCCTCAACGTTCAATCCTCAATCACCAGTCCTCAATCTTCAATCCTCAATGTTCAATCCTCAATCCTCAATCGTCAGTCCTCAACCCTCAATCCTCAATCCTCACACCTCAATCCTCAACCGTCAGTCCTCGTCCTCAATCCTCAACACTCAATCCTCACTCCTCAACCTTCAATCCTCAATACTCAATATTCAATCCTCAATCCTCAATCCTCAATCCTCAATCTTCAATCCTCAATCCTCAACCCTCAATCCTCAATCCTCGTTCTTCAATCCTCAATACCCAATCCTCAATCTTCAACCCTCAATCCTCAATCCTCAATCCTCAATTCTCAATCCTTAATCCTCATTCCTCAATCCACAATCCCCAATCCTCATTCTTCAAACCTCAATCCTCAACCTTCAGTACTCATACTCAATTCTCAATTCTCAATCCCCAATCCTCAATGCTCAATCTTCAAGCATCAATACTCAATCTTCAATCCTCAATACTCAATCCTCAATCCTCAATCCTCCATCCTCAATATTCAACACACAACCCTCAACCATCAATCCTCAATACTCAATCATCAATCCTCAATTCTCAATACTCAATAGAATATCCTGAATTCTCATGGTACAATACTCAATCCACAATATCCAATAATCAAATCTCAATCCACAAACATCAATTCTCATCACACAACCCTGAACGCTCAGTCCTCAATGTTCAATCCTCATTCCTCAATTCTCAATCTTCAATCCTCAATACTGAGTCTTGAATCCTCAATACTCAATCCTCAATCCTCAGATATCAATCCTCAATCTTCAATACTCAATCGTCAATCCTCAGTCCTCAATCCTCAATCCCCAATCCTCGTTCCTCAAACCTCAATCCTCAACCCTCAGTGCTCATGCTCAATTCTCAATTCTCAATACTCAATCCTCAATCCTCAATCTTCAATCCTCAATAATCAATCTCCAATCCTAGTTCCTCAATTCCCAATCCTCAATCCTTAAACCTCAATCTTGAATCCTCAATCCCCAGGCCTCAAACTTCAATCTTCAATGCTCAATCTTCAATCCTCAGTCGTCAGTCCTCAATCCTCAATCCTCAATCCTCAAACCTCAATCCTCAACCGTCAGTCCTCGTCCTCAATCCTCAACCCTCAATCCTCAATCCTCAATCTTCAATCCTCAATACTCAATCTTCAATCCTCAATCCTCAATCCTCAATCCTCAATCTTCAATCCTCAATCCTCAATCCTCAATCCTCAATACTCATTCTTCAATCCTCAACGCCCAATTCTCAATATTCAATCCTCAATCCTCAATCCTCAATTCTCAATCCTCAATCCTCAGTCCTCAGTCCTCAAACCTCAATCCTCAACCCTCAGGCCTCATCCTCAATCCTCAATCCTCAACCCTCAATCCTCAATCTTCAATCCTCAATACTCAGTCTTCAATACTCAATCCTCAATTCTCAATCCTCAATACTGAATCCTCAAACGTCAGTCCTCCATCCCCAATCCTCAATCTTCAATCGTCAATCCTCAATCCTCAATCGTCAATCCTCAATCCTCAATGTTCAATCCTCAATACCCAATTCTCAATCTTCAATCCTCAATCCTCAATCCCCAATCCTCACTCCACCATACTCATTCATCAATCCTCAATACCCAATCCTCTATCTTCAATCCTCAATCCTCAATTCTCAACCCTCAAACCTCAGTCCTCAGTCCTCAAACCTCAATCCTCAAACCTCAGCCCTCATCCTCAATCCTCAATCCTCAATCCTCAATCCTCAATCTTCAATCCTCAATACTCAATCTTCAATTCTCAATCCTCAATTCTCAATCCTCAATCCTCAGGCCTCAGTCCTCAAACCTCAATCCTCAACCCTCAGCCCTCAACCTCAATCCTCAATCCTCAACCCTCAATCCTCAATCTTCAATCCTCAATACTCAATCTTCAATCCTCAATCCTCAATTCTCAATCCTCAATACTCAATCCTCAAACGTCAATCCTCCATCCCCAATTCTCAATCTTCAATCGCCAATCCTCAATCCTCAATCCTCAATACTCAACCTTCAATCTTCAATACTCAATCTTCAACCCTCAATCCTCAATACCCAATCCTCAATCTTCAATCCTCAATCCTCAATCCCCAATCCTCACTCCTCCATCCTCATTCATCAATCCTCAATACCCAATCCTCAATCTTCAATCCTCAATCCTCAATCCTCAATTCTCAACCCTCAATCCTCAGTCCTCAGTCCTCAATCCTCAAACCTCAGCCCTCATCCTCAATCCTCAATCCTCAATCCTCAATCCTCAATCCTCAATCACCAATCCTCAACTTTCAATCCTCAATCCCCAATACTCAATCCGCAATCCTCAACCTTCAATCCTCAATACTCAATCTTCAATCTTCAATACTCAATACTCAATCTTCAATCCTCAATCCTCAATCCTCAATCCTTAATCTTCAATCCTTAATACCCAATCTTCAATCCTCAGTCCTCAATCCTCTATACTCAATCCTCATTCTTCAATCCTCAATACCCAATCCGCAATCTTCAATCCTCAATCCTCAATCCTCATTCTTCAATCCTCAATCTTTAATCCTCAATCCTCAACCCCCAATCCTCAATCCTCAATCCTCAATCTTTAATCCTCAATCCTCAATTCTCAATCCTCAATCCTGAACCTTCAACCCTCAATACTCAATCTTCAATCCTCAATCCTCAATCCTCAACCCTCAGCCCTCATCCTCAATCCTCAATCGTCAATCCTCAGTCCTCAATCCTCAATCCTCAATCCTCAATCCTCAATCCTCAATCCTCAATCTTCAATCCTTAATACTCAATCTTGAATCCTCAATCCTCAATCCTCAATCTTCAATCCTCAATACTCAATCCTCAATCCTCAATCCTCAATCCTCAACCCTCAGCCCTCATCCTCAATCCTCAATCCTCAATCCTCAATCTTCAATCCTCAATAATCAATCTCCAATCCTAGATTCTCAATGCCCAATCCTCAATCTTCAATCCTCAATACCCAATCCTCAATTCTCAATCCTCAATCCTCAATCCTCAGACCTCAAACATCAATATTCAACACACGGACCTGGTCCTCAATCCACAACCCTCAATCCTCAATCCTCGATCTTCAATCCTCAATACTCAATCTTCAATCCTCAATCCTCAATGCTCAATCCTCAATTCTCAATCCTCAATCGTCAGGCTTCAGTACTCAATACTCAATCTTCAATCCTCAATCCTCAATCCTCATTCCTCAATCCACAATCCTCAATCCTCAATCCTCAATACTCAACCATCAATCCTCAATTCTCAATACTCAATAGAATATCCTGAATTCTCAGGGTTCAATACTCAAACCTCAATCCTCAACCGTCAGCCCTCATTCTCCATCCTCAATCCTCAATCCTTAATCCTCAATCTTCAATCCCCAATACTCAATCTTCAATCCTCAGTCCTCAACCCTCAATCCTCAATCCTCAATCCTCAATCCTCAATCTTCAATCCTTAATACTCAATCTTGAATCCTCAACCCTCAATCCTCAACCTTCAATCCTCAATACTCAATCCTCAATCCTCAATCCTCAATCCTCAATGTTCAATCCGCAGTACCCAATCCTCAATCGTCAATCCTCAATCCCCAATCCTCAATCTTCAATCCTCAATCCTCAATCCTCAATCCTCAATCCTCAATTCTCAATCCTCAATCGTCAGGCTTCAGTACTCAATACTCAATCTTCAATCCTCAATCCTCAATCCTCATTCCTCAATCCTCAATCCTCAATCCTCAATCCTCAATCATCAATCCTCAATCTTCAATACACAATCCTCAATCCTCAACCCTCAAACCTCAATCCTCAGTCATCAATACTCAATCTTCAATACTCAATCCTCAATCCTCAATCCTCAATCCTCAATACTCAACCATCAATACTCAATTCTCAATACTTAATAGAATATCCTGAATTCTCAGGTTTCAATACTCAAACCTCAATCCTCAACCCTCAGTCCTCACCCTCAATTCTCAATTCTCAATCCTCAATCCTCAATCCCCAATCCTCAACTTTCAATCCTCAATCCCCAATCCTCAATCCTGAATCCTCAACCTTCAATCCTCAATACTCAATCTTCAATCTTCAATACTCAATACTCAATCTTAAATCCTCAATCCTCAATCCTCAATCCTCAATCTTCAATCCTTAATACTCAATCTTCAATCCTCAGTCCTCAATCCTCTATCCTCAATCCTCATTCTTCAATCCTCAATACCCAATCCGCAATCTTCAATCCTCAATCCTCAATCCTCATTCTTCAATCCTCAATACCCAATCCTCAATCATCAATCCTCAATCCTCAATCCTCAATCTCCAATACTCACTCGTCAATCCTCATTCATCAATCATCAATACCCAATCCGGAATCTTCAATCCTCAATCCTCAACCCTCAATCCTCAATCCTCAATCTTCAATCCTCAATACTCAATCTTCAATCCTCAATCCTCAGTCCACAATCCACAATTCTGAATCCTCAATCCTGCATCCTCAATCTTCAGCCCTCAGTCCTCAACAATCAGTTGTCGATCCTTAATCCCCAATAGAATATCCCCAATTCACTGTTTTCAATACGCAATACTCAATCTGCAATCTTCAGATCTCTATTCACAAACATCAATTCTCATCACTCAACCCTGAACGCTCAGCCCTCAATGTTCAACCCTCAATCCTCAATTCTCAATCTTCAATCCTCAATACTGAATCTTCAATCCACAATCCTCAATCCTCAATCCTTAATCCTCAATCCACAATTCTCAATCCTCAGTCCTCAGTCCTCAATCATCAATCCTCAATCCTCAAACCTCAATCCTCAATCCTCAATCCTCAATCCTCAATCCTCAATCTTCAATCCTCAGTACTCAAACTTCAAACCTCAATCTTCAATCCTCAACCCTCAACACTCAGTCCTCAATGTTCAATTCTCAATTCTCAATCTTCAATCCACAATACTGAATCCTCAATCCTCAATCCTCAGTCCTCAATCCTCAATCCACAACCCTCAACCCTCCAACCTCAATCCCCGACCGTGAGTCCTCGTCCTCAATCCTCAAACCACAATCCTCAATCCTCAATCTACAATCATCAATACTCAATCTTCAATCCTCAAACCTCAATTATCAATCCTCAATCCTCAATCCTCAATATTCAACACACAACCCTCAGCCATCAATGCTCAATACTCAACAATCAATCCTCAATTCTCAATACTCAATAGAATATCCTGAATTCTCATGGTTCAATACTCAATCCACAAAACTCAATAATCAAATCTCAATCTTCAAACATCAATTCTCAGCACTCAATCCTCAATACTCAGCCCTCTCTCTTCAATCCTCCATCCTCAATCCTCAATCCTCAAGCGTCAGTCCTCAATCATCAGTCCACAACCCTCAATCCTCAGGTCTCAAACCTCAATCCGGAATCCTCAATTCTGAATCCACAATCTTCAGCCGTCAGTCCTCAAGAATCAATTGCCAATCCTCAATCCTCAATAGAATATCCTCAATTCACAGTTTTCAAAAATCAATCCCCATTCTTCAATCTTCATATCTCAATCCACAAACATCAATTCTCATCACTCAGCACTCAACACTCAGTCCTCAATCTTCAATCCTCAATCCTCAGTCCTCAATCCTCAATCCTCAATCCTCAATCATCAATCCTCAATCATCAATCCTCAATCCTCAATCCTCAGTAAACAACCCTCAATCTTCAATACTGAATCGTCAATCCTCAGTACTCATTCCTGAATCCTCAATTCTCTTTCCTCAAACCTCAATCCTCAACCCTCAGTTCTCATCCTCAATTCTCAATTCTCAATCCTCAATCCTCGATCCTCAATCCTCAATACTCAATCTTCTATATTCAATCCTCAACCCTCAATCTTCAATACTCAATCCTCAATCGTCAATCCTCAATCCCCAATCCTCAATCTTCAATCCTCAATCCTCAATCCTCAATCCTCAATCCTCAATCTTCAATCCTCAGTACTCAAACTTCAATCCTCAATCTTCAATCCTCAACCCTCAACACTGAGTCCTCAATGTTCAATTCTCAATTCTCAATCTTCAATCCACAATACTGAATCCTCAATCCTCAATCCTCAAGCCCCAATCCTCAATCCTCAATCCTCAATCCTCAATCCTCAATCCTCAATTTTCAATCCTCAATACTCAATCTTCAATCCTCAATCCTCAATCCTCAATACTCAATCCTCAAACCTCAATCCTCAATCCTCAATCTTCAATCCTCAGTACTCAATTTGCAATCTTCAATCCCCAATCCTCATTCCTCAATACTCATTCTCCAATCCTCAATACCCAATCCTCAATCTTCAATCCTCAATCCTCAATCCTCAGTTCTCAATCCTCGATCCTCAATCCTCAGACCTCAAACATCAATATTCAATCCTCGGTCCTTCGCCTCAATCGACAACCCTCAATCCTCAATCCTCAATCTTCAATCATCAATATTCAATCCTCAATCCTCAATCCTCAATCTTTAATCCTGAATCCTCAATACTCTATCCTCAATCCTAAATCTTCAACCCTCAATACTCAATCTTCAATCCTCAATCCTCAATCCTCAATCCTCAATCCGCAATCCCCAATCCTCAATCTTCAATCCTCAAAACTCAATTTTCAATCCTCAATCCTCAATCCTCAATCCTCAATCCTCATTCTTCAATCCTCAACACCCAATCCTCAATCTTCAATCCTCAATCCTCAATCCTCAATCCTCAATCCTCAATTCTCAATTCTCAATCCTCAATCCTCAATCCTCAATCTTCAATCCTCATTAATCAATCTCCAATCCTAGATCCTGAATCCCCAATCCTCAATCCTTAATCCTCAACGTTCAATCCTCAATCACCAGTCCTCAATCTTCAATCCTCAATGTTCAATCCTCAATCCTCAATCGTCAGTCCTCAACCCTCAATCCTCAATCCTCACACCTCAATCCTCAACCGTCAGTCCTCGTCCTCAATCCTCAACACTCAATCCTCAATCCTCGTTCTTCAATCCTCAATACCCAATCCTCAATCTTAAACCCTCAATCCTCAATCCTCAATCCTCAATTCTCAATCCTTAATCCTCATTCCTCAATCCTCAATCCCCAATCCTCATTCTTCAAACCTCAATCCTCAACCCTCAGTACTCATTATCAATTCTCAATTCTCAATCCCCAATCCTCAATGCTCAATCTTCAAGCATCAATACTCAATCTTCAATCCTCAATACTCAATCCTCAATCCTCAATCCTCCATCCTCAATATTCAACACACAACCCTCAACCATCAATCCTCAATACTCAATCATCAATCCTCAATTCTGAATACTCAATAGAATATCCTGAATTCTCATGGTACAATACTCAATCCACAATATCCAATAATCAAATCTCAATCCACAAACATCAATTCTCATCACACAACCCTGAACGCTCAGTCCTCAATGTTCAATCCTCATTCCTCAATTCTCAATCTTCAATCCTCAATACTGAGTCTTGAATCCTCAATACTCAATCCTCAATCTTCAATCCTCAGTCCCCAATCCTCAATCTTCAATCCTCTATCCTCAATCCTCAATCCTCAATCCTCAATCCACAGTCCTTAGGCCTCAAACCTCAACCCTCAACTCTCAGAACTCATCCTCAATCCTCAATCCTCAATCCTCAATCCTCAATCTTCAATCCTCAATACTCAACCCTGAATCCTCAATACTCATTCTTCAATCCTCAATACCCAATTCTCATTCTTCAATCCTCAATCCTCAATCCTCAATCCTCAATCCTCAATCCTCAATCCTCAATCTTCAATCCTCTATAATCAATCTCCAAACCTAGATCCTCAATTCCCAATCCTCAATCTTCAATCCTCAATCCTCAATCCTCAATTCTCAATCCTCAATCCTCAATCCTCAGACCTGAATCATCAATATTCAACACTCGGACCTGGTCCTCAATCCACAACCCTCAATCCTCAATCCGCAATCTTCAATCATCAATACTCAATCTTCAATACTGAATCCTCAACCCTCAATCCTCAATCCTGAATCCTCAATCTTTAATACTCAATCCTCAATCCTCAATCCTCATTCCTAAACCTTCAACCCTCAACACTCAATCTGCAATCCTCAATCCTCAATCCTCAATCTTCAATCCTCAATCCTCAACCTTCAATCCTCAATACTCAATCTTCAGTCCTCAATCCTCAATCCTCAAACCTCAATCCTCATTCTTCAATCCTCAACACCAAATCCTCAATCTTCAATTCTCAATCTCCAATCCTCAATTCTCAATCCTCAATCCTCAACCCTCAGACTTCAAACATCAATACTCAACCCTCAGTCCTCGTCCTCAATCCACAACACTCAATCCTCGATCCTCAATCTTCAATCATCAATATTCAATTTTCAATCCTCAATCCTCAATCCTCAATACACAATCCTCAATCCTGAATGTTCAGTCCTCAATACCCAATCCTCAATCTTCTATCCTCAACCCTCAATCCTCAATCCTCAATCCTCAATCCTCAATCCTCAGTCCTCAAACCTCAATCCTTATTCCTCTATCCTGAATCCTCAATCCTCAATCCTCAATCCTCAATCTTCAATCCTCAATACTCAATCTTCAATCCTCGGTCCTCAATCCTCAATCGTCAATCTCCAATCCTGAATACTCAATCTTCAATCATTCAATCCTCAATCCTCAATCCTCAATCCTCAACCCTCATCCTTCAGTCCTCAATACCCAATCCTCAATCTTCAATCCTCAATCCTCAATTCTCAACCCTCAACCCTCAGTCCTCAGTCCTCAAACCTCAATCCTCAAACCTCAGCCCTCATCTTCAATCCTCAATCCTCAATCCTCTATCCTCAATCTTCAATCCTCAATACTCAACCTTCAATCCTCAATCCTCAGTCCACAAACCTCAATTCTGAATCCTCAATCCTGCATCCTCAATCTTCAGTCCTCAGTCCTCAAGAATCAGTTGTCAATCCTCAATCCCCAACAGAACATCCACAATTCACAGTTTTCAATACTCAATACTGAATCTGCAATCCTCAATACTCAATCCTCAATTCTAAACTCTCAACCCTCAGTCCTCAGTCCTCAAACCTCAATCCTCAAACCTCAGCCCTCAATCCTCAATCCTCAATCCTCAATCCTCAATTTTCAATCCTCAATACACAATCTTCAATCCTCAATACTCAATCCTCAATCCTCAATCCTCAATCGTCAGTCTTCAATCCTCAATACTCAATCTTCAGTCCTCAATCCTCAATCCTCAATCCTCAATCCTCATTCTACAATCCTCAACACCGAATCCTCAATCTTCAATCATCAATCCTCGATCCTCAATTCTCAATCCTCAATCCTCAGTCCTCAGTCCTCAAACATCAATCCTCAACCCTCAGCCCTCATCCTCAATCCTCAATCGTCAATCCTCAGTCGTCACCCGTCAAATCTCAACCCTCAACCCTCAGACCTCATACTCAATCCTCAATCCTCAATCCTCAACCCTCAATCCTCAATCCCCAATACTCAATTTTCAATCCTCAATCCTCAATCCTCAATCCTCAATCCTCAATCCTCAGTCATCAATACTCAATCTTCAATACTCAATCCTCAATCCTCAATCCTCAATCCTCAATCCTCAATCCTCAATCCTCATTCCTCAAACCTCAATCACCAACCCTCAGTCCTCATCCTCAATTCTCAATTCTCAATCCTCAATCCTCAATCCTCAGTCTTCAATCCTCATTCCTCAATCCTCAATTCTCAATCTTCAATCCTCAATCCTCAATCCTCAATCCTCAATCCTCATTCTTCAATCCACAATACCCAATCCTCAATCTTCAATCCTCAATCCTCAATCCTCAATTCTCAATCGTCAATCCTCAGCCCTCAGTCCTCAAACCTCAATCCTCAACCCCCAGCCCTCGTCCTGAATCCTCAATCCTCAATCCTCAATCCTCGTTCCTCATACCTCAATCCTCAACCCTCAGTCCTCATCCTCAATTCTCAATTCTCAATTCTCAATCCTCAATCCTCAATCCTCAATCTTCAATCCTCATTAATCAATCTCCAATCCTAGATCCTGAATCCCCAATCCTCAATCCTCAGTCCTCAATCCTCAATCCTCAACCGTCAGTCCTCGTCCTCAATCCTCAACCCTCAATCCTCGATCCTCAATCTTCAATCATCAATATTCAATTTTCAATCCTCAATCCTCAATCCTCAATACACAATCCTCAATCCTGAATGTTCAGTCCTCAATACCCAATCCTCAATCTTCTATCCTCAACCCTCAATCCTCAATCCTCAATCCTCAATCCTCAATCCTCAGTCCTCAAACCTCAATCCTTATTCCTCTATCCTGAATCCTCAATCCTCAATCCTCAATCCTCAATCTTCAATCCTCAATACTCAATCTTCAATCCTCGGTCCTCAATCCTCAATCGTCAATCTCCAATCCTGAATACTCAATCTTCAATCATTCAATCCTCAATCCTCAATCCTCAATCCTCAACCCTTATCCTTCAGTCCTCAACACCCAATCCTCAATCTTCAATCCTCAATCCTCAATTCTCAACCCTCAACCCTCAGTCCTCAGTCCTCAAACCTCAATCCTCAAACCTCAGCCCTCATCTTCAATCCTCAATCCTCAATCCTCTATCCTCAATCCTCAATTCTCAATCTTCAATCCTCAATCCTCAATCCTCAATCCTCAATCCTCATTCTTCAATCCACAATACCCAATCCTCAATCTTCAATCCTCAATCCTCAATCCTCAATTCTCAATCGTCAATCCTCAGCCCTCAGTCCTCAAACCGCAATCCTCAACCCCCAGCCCTCATCCTGAATCCTCAATCCTCAATCCTCAATCCTCGTTCCTCATACCTCAATCCTCAACCCTCAGTCCTCATCCTCAATTCTCAATTCTCAATTCTCAATTCTCAATCCTCAATCCTCAATCCTCAATCTTCAATCCTCATTAATCAATCTCCAATCCTAGATCCTGAATCCCCAATCCTCAATCCTCAGTCCTCAATCCTCAATCCTCAACCGTCAGTCCTCGTCCTCAATCCTCAACCCTCAATCCTCAATCCTCAATCTTCAATCCTCAATACTCAATATTCAATCCTCAATCTTCAATACTCAATCCTCAACCCTCAATTCTCAATCTTCAATCCTCAATCCTCAATCCTCATTCTTCAATCCTCAATACCCAATCCTCAATCTTCAATCCTAAATCCTCAATCCTCAATTCTCAATCCTCAATCCTCAATCCTCAATCCCCAATCCTCATCCTTCAAACCTCAATCCTCAACCCTCAGTCCTCATCCTCAATTCTCAATTCTCAATCCTCAATCCTCAATCCTCAATATTCAAAACTCAATATTCAATCTCCAAACCTAGATCCCCAATTCCCAATCCTCAATCTTCAATTCTCAATCTTCAATCCTCAATTTTCAATCCTCGATACTCAATCTTCAATCCTCAATACTCAATCCTCAACGCTCAATCCTCAATCGTCAGTCTTCAATCCTCAATACTCAATCTTCAATCCTCAATCCTCAATCCTCAATCCTCAATCCTCATTCTACAATCCTCAATACCGAATCCTCAATCGTCAATCATCGATCCTCGATCCTCAATTCTCAATCCTCAATCCTCAGTCCTCAGTCCTCAAACATCAATCCTCAACCCTCAGCCCTCATCCTCAATCCTCAATCGTCAATCCTCAGTCGTCAGCCGTCAAATCTCAACACTCAACCCTCAGACCTCATCCTCAATCCTCAATTCTCAATCCTCAATCCTCAATCCTCAATCCCCAATACTCAACTTTCAATCCTCAATCCTCAATCCTCAATCCTAAATACTCAATCCTCAGTCATCAATACTCAATCCTCAATACTCAATCCTCAATCCTCAATCCTCAATCCTCAATCCTCTATCCTCAATCCTCAATCCTCAATCCTCAATCCACAGTCCTTAGGCCTCAAACCTCAACCCTCAACTCTCAGAACTCATCCTCAATCCTCAATCCTCAATCCTCAATCCTCAATCCTCAATCCTCAATCTTCAATCCTCAATACTCAATCTTCAATCCTCAATCCTCAATCCTCAATACTCAACCATCAATCCTCAATTCTCAATACACAATAGAATATCCAGAATTTTCAGGATTCAATACTCAAACCTCAACCCTCAACCCTCAGCCCTCATCCTCAATCCTCAATCCTCAATCCTCAATCCTCAATATTCAATCCTCAATACTCAATCTTCAATCCTCAATCCTCAATCCTCAATCCTCAATCCTCAATCCTCAGATATCAATCCTCAATCTTCAATACTCAATCGTCAATCCTCAGTCCTCAATCCTCAATCCTCAATACTCATTCTTCAATCCTCAACGCCCAATCCTCAATATTCAATCCTCAATCCTCAATCCTCAATTCTCAATCCTCAATCCTCAGTCCTCAGTCCTCAAACCTCAATCCTCAACCCTCAGGCCTCATCCTCAATCCTCAATCCTCAACCCTCAATCCTCAATCTTCAATCCTCAATACTCAGTCTTCAATACTCAATCCTCAATTCTCAATCCTCAATACTGAATCCTCAAACGTCAGTCCTCCATCCCCAATCCTCAATCTTCAATCGTCAATCCTCAATCCTCAATCGTCAATCCTCAATCCTCAATGTTCAATCCTCAATACCCAATTCTCAATCTTCAATCCTCAATCCTCAATCCCCAATCCTCACTCCACCATCCTCATTCATCAATCCTCAATACCCAATCCTCTATCTTCAATCCTCAATCCTCAATTCTCAACCCTCAAACCTCAGTCCTCAGTCCTCAAACCTCAATCCTCAAACCTCAGCCTTCATCCTCAATCCTCAATCCTCAATCCTCAATCCTCAATCTTCAATCCTCAATACTCAATCTTCAATTCTCAATCCTCAATTCTCAATCCTCAATCCTCAGGCCTCAGTCCTCAAACCTCAATCCTCAACCCTCAATCCTCAATCCTCAATCTTGAATCCTCAATACTCAATATTCAATCCTCAATCCTCAATCCTCAATCCTCAATCCTCAATCTTCAATCCTCAATACTCAACCCTGAATCCTCAATACTCATTCTTCAATCCTCAATACCCAATTCTCATTCTTCAATCCTCAATCCTCAATCCTCAATCCTCAATCCTCAATCCTCAATCCTCAATCTTCAATCCTCTATAATCAATCTCCAAACCTAGATCCTCAATTCCCAATCCTCAATCTTCAATCCTCAATCCTCAATCCTCAATTCTCAATCCTCAATCCTCAATCCTCAGACCTGAATCATCAATATTCAACACTCGGACCTGGTCCTCAATCCACAACCCTCAATCCTCAATCCGCAATCTTCAATCATCAATACTCAATCTTCAATACTGAATCCTCAACCCTCAATCCTCAATCCTGAATCCTCAATCTTTAATACTCAATCCTCAATCCTCAATCCTCATTCCTAAACCTTCAACCCTCAACACTCAATCTGCAATCCTCAATCCTCAATCCTCAATCTTCAATCCTCAATCCTCAACCTTCAATCCTCAATACTCAATCTTCAGTCCTCAATCCTCAATCCTCAAACCTCAATCCTCATTCTTCAATCCTCAACACCAAATCCTCAATCTTCAATTCTCAATCTCCAATCCTCAATTCTCAATCCTCAATCCTCAACCCTCAGACTTCAAACATCAATACTCAACCCTCAGTCCTCGTCCTCAATCCACAACACTCAATCCTCGATCCTCAATCTTCAATCATCAATATTCAATTTTCAATCCTCAATCCTCAATCCTCAATACACAATCCTCAATCCTGAATGTTCAGTCCTCAATACCCAATCCTCAATCTTCTATCCTCAACCCTCAATCCTCAATCCTCAATCCTCAATCCTCAATCCTCAGTCCTCAAACCTCAATCCTTATTCCTCTATCCTGAATCCTCAATCCTCAATCCTCAATCCTCAATCTTCAATCCTCAATACTCAATCTTCAATCCTCGGTCCTCAATCCTCAATCGTCAATCTCCAATCCTGAATACTCAATCTTCAATCATTCAATCCTCAATCCTCAATCCTCAATCCTCAACCCTCATCCTTCAGTCCTCAATACCCAATCCTCAATCTTCAATCCTCAATCCTCAATTCTCAACCCTCAACCCTCAGTCCTCAGTCCTCAAACCTCAATCCTCAAACCTCAGCCCTCATCTTCAATCCTCAATCCTCAATCCTCTATCCTCAATCTTCAATCCTCAATACTCAACCTTCAATCCTCAATCCTCAGTCCACAAACCTCAATTCTGAATCCTCAATCCTGCATCCTCAATCTTCAGTCCTCAGTCCTCAAGAATCAGTTGTCAATCCTCAATCCCCAACAGAACATCCACAATTCACAGTTTTCAATACTCAATACTCAATCTGCAATCCTCAATACTCAATCCTCAATTCTAAACTCTCAACCCTCAGTCCTCAGTCCTCAAACCTCAATCCTCAAACCTCAGCCCTCAATCCTCAATCCTCAATCCTCAATCCTCAATTTTCAATCCTCAATACACAATCTTCAATCCTCAATACTCAATCCTCAATCCTCAATCCTCAATCGTCAGTCTTCAATCCTCAATACTCAATCTTCAGTCCTCAATCCTCAATCCTCAATCCTCAATCCTCATTCTACAATCCTCAACACCGAATCCTCAATCTTCAATCATCAATCCTCGATCCTCAATTCTCAATCCTCAATCCTCAGTCCTCAGTCCTCAAACATCAATCCTCAACCCTCAGCCCTCATCCTCAATCCTCAATCGTCAATCCTCAGTCGTCACCCGTCAAATCTCAACCCTCAACCCTCAGACCTCATACTCAATCCTCAATCCTCAATCCTCAACCCTCAATCCTCAATCCCCAATACTCAATTTTCAATCCTCAATCCTCAATCCTCAATCCTCAATCCTCAATCCTCAGTCATCAATACTCAATCTTCAATACTCAATCCTCAATCCTCAATCCTCAATCCTCAATCCTCAATCCTCAATCCTCATTCCTCAAACCTCAATCACCAACCCTCAGTCCTCATCCTCAATTCTCAATTCTCAATCCTCAATCCTCAATCCTCAGTCTTCAATCCTCATTCCTCAATCCTCAATTCTCAATCTTCAATCCTCAATCCTCAATCCTCAATCCTCAATCCTCATTCTTCAATCCACAATACCCAATCCTCAATCTTCAATCCTCAATCCTCAATCCTCAATTCTCAATCGTCAATCCTCAGCCCTCAGTCCTCAAACCTCAATCCTCAACCCCCAGCCCTCATCCTGAATCCTCAATCCTCAATCCTCAATCCTCGTTCCTCATACCTCAATCCTCAACCCTCAGTCCTCATCCTCAATTCTCAATTCTCAATTCTCAATCCTCAATCCTCAATCCTCAATCTTCAATCCTCATTAATCAATCTCCAATCCTAGATCCTGAATCCCCAATCCTCAATCCTCAGTCCTCAATCCTCAATCCTCAACCGTCAGTCCTCGTCCTCAATCCTCAACCCTCAATCCTCGATCCTCAATCTTCAATCATCAATATTCAATTTTGAATCCTCAATCCTCAATCCTCAATACACAATCCTCAATCCTGAATGTTCAGTCCTCAATACCCAATCCTCAATCTTCTATCCTCAACCCTCAATCCTCAATCCTCAATCCTCAATCCTCAATCCTCAGTCCTCAAACCTCAATCCTTATTCCTCTATCCTGAATCCTCAATCCTCAATCCTCAATCCTCAATCTTCAATCCTCAATACTCAATCTTCAATCCTCGGTCCTCAATCCTCAATCGTCAATCTCCAATCCTGAATACTCAATCTTCAATCATTCAATCCTCAATCCTCAATCCTCAATCCTCAACCCTCATCCTTCAGTCCTCAACACCCAATCCTCAATCTTCAATCCTCAATCCTCAATTCTCAACCCTCAACCCTCAGTTCTCAGTCCTCAAACCTCAATCCTCAAACCTCAGCCCTCATCTTCAATCCTCAATCCTCAATCCTCTATCCTCAATCCTCAATTCTCAATCTTCAATCCTCAATCCTCAATCCTCAATCCTCAATCCTCATTCTTCAATCCACAATACCCAATCCTCAATCTTCAATCCTCAATCCTCAATCCTCAATTCTCAATCGTCAATCCTCAGCCCTCAGTCCTCAAACCGCAATCCTCAACCCCCAGCCCTCATCCTGAATCCTCAATCCTCAATCCTCAATCCTCGTTCCTCATACCTCAATCCTCAACCCTCAGTCCTCATCCTCAATTCTCAATTCTCAATTCTCAATTCTCAATCCTCAATCCTCAATCCTCAATCTTCAATCCTCATTAATCAATCTCCAATCCTAGATCCTGAATCCCCAATCCTCAATCCTCAGTCCTCAATCCTCAATCCTCAACCGTCAGTCCTCGTCCTCAATCCTCAACCCTCAATCCTCAATCCTCAATCTTCAATCCTCAATACTCAATATTCAATCCTCAATCTTCAATACTCAATCCTCAACCCTCAATTCTCAATCTTCAATCCTCAATCCTCAATCCTCATTCTTCAATCCTCAATACCCAATCCTCAATCTTCAATCCTAAATCCTCAATCCTCAATTCTCAATCCTCAATCCTCAATCCTCAATCCCCAATCCTCATCCTTCAAACCTCAATCCTCAACCCTCAGTCCTCATCCTCAATTCTCAATTCTCAATCCTCAATCCTCAATCCTCAATATTCAAAACTCAATATTCAATCTCCAAACCTAGATCCCCAATTCCCAATCCTCAATCTTCAATTCTCAATCTTCAATCCTCAATTTTCAATCCTCGATACTCAATCTTCAATCCTCAATACTCAATCCTCAACGCTCAATCCTCAATCGTCAGTCTTCAATCCTCAATACTCAATCTTCAATCCTCAATCCTCAATCCTCAATCCTCAATCCTCATTCTACAATCCTCAATACCGAATCCTCAATCGTCAATCATCGATCCTCGATCCTCAATTCTCAATCCTCAATCCTCAGTCCTCAGTCCTCAAACATCAATCCTCAACCCTCAGCCCTCATCCTCAATCCTCAATCGTCAATCCTCAGTCGTCAGCCGTCAAATCTCAACACTCAACCCTCAGACCTCATCCTCAATCCTCAATTCTCAATCCTCAATCCTCAATCCTCAATCCCCAATACTCAACTTTCAATCCTCAATCCTCAATCCTCAATCCTAAATACTCAATCCTCAGTCATCAATACTCAATCCTCAATACTCAATCCTCAATCCTCAATCCTCAATCCTCAATCCTCAATCCTCAATCCTCATTCCTCAAACCTCAACCCTCAACCCTCAGTCCTCATCCTCAATTCTCAATTCTCAAACTTCAGTCCTCAACCGACAGTCCTCGTCTTCAATCCTCAACACTCAATTCTCACTGCTGAATCTTCAATTATCAATACTCAATCTTCAATCCTCAATCCTCAATTTTCTATCGTCAATCCTCAATCCACAATCCTCAATCCTCATTCTTCAATCCTCAATACCGAATCCTCAATCTTCAATCCTCAATCCTCAATCCTCAATTCTCAGTCCTCAATCCTTAATCCTCAATCCTCAAACCTCAATCCTCAACCGTCAGTCCTCGTCCTCAATCCTCAACCCTCAATCCTCAATCCACAACCTTCAATCCTCAATACTCAATATTCAATCCACAATCCTCAGTCCTCAATCCTCAATCTTCAATCCTCAATCCTCAACCCTCAATCCTCAATCCTCATTCTTCAATCCTCAATACCCAATCCTCAATGTTCAATACTCTATCCTCAATTCTCAATTCTCAATCTTCAATCCTTAATCCTCAATCCTCAATCCTCAATCCTCAATACTCATTCTTCAATCCTCAATACCCAATCCTCAATCTTCAATCCTCAACCCTCAATCCTCAATTCTCAATCCTCAATCCTCAATCCTCAATGCTCAATCCCCTATCCTCATTCTTCAAACCTCAATCCTGAATCCTCAATCCTGAATCCTCAATCTTCAGCCATCAATGCTCAACAATCAGTTGTCAATACTCAATCCTCAGAAGAATATCCTCAATTCACAGTTTTCAATACGCAATACTCAATCTGCAATCTTCAAATCTCTATCCACAAACATCAATTCTCATCACTCAACCCTGAACGCTCAGTCCTCAATGTTCAATTCTCAATCCTCAATCCTCAATCCTCAATCCTCAATCCTCAATCCTCAATCCTCAGTAATCAATACTCAATCTTCAATTCTCAATCGTCAATCCTCTGTCCCCAATCCTCAATCCTCAATCCTCGTTCCTCAAACCTCAATCCTCAACACACAGTCCTCATCCTCAATTCTCAATGCTCAATCCTCAATCCTCAATCGTCAATCTTCAATCCTCATTAATCAATCTCCAATCCTAGATCCTGAATCCCCAGCACTCAATCCTTAATCCTCAATATTCAATCCTCAATCCGCAGTCCTCAATCTTCAATCCTCAATGTTCAATCCTCAATCCTCAATCCTCAGTCCTCAATCCTCAATTCTCCAACCTCAATCCTCAACCGTCAGTCCTCGTCCTCAATCCTCAACCCTCAATCCTCAATCCTCAATCTTCAATCCTCAATACTCAATATTCAATCCTCAATCCTCAATCCTCAATCCTCAATCCTCAATCTTCAATCCTCATTAATCAATCTCCAATCCTAGATCCTGAATCCCCAACCCTCAATCCTTAATCCTCAATATTCAATCCTCAATCCCCAGTCCTCAATCTTCAATCCTCAATGTTCAATCCTCAATCCTCAATCCTCAGTCCTCAGTCCTCAATCCTCAATTCGCAAACCTCAATCCTCAACCGTCAGTCCTCGTCCTGAATCCTCAACACTCAATCCTCAATCCTCAATCTTCAATCCTCAATACTCAACATTCAATCCTCAATCCTCAATCCTCAATCCTCAATCTTCAATCCTCAATACTCAACCCTCAATCCTCAATCCTCATTCTTCAATCCTCAATACCCAATTCTCAATCTTCAATCCTTAATCCTCAATCCTCAATCCTCAATCCTCTATCCTCAATCCTCAATCTTCAATCCTCAATAATCAATCTCCAATCCTAGATCCTCAATTCCCAATCCTCAATCTTCAATACTCAACCCTCAATCCTCAATTCTCAGTCCTCAATCCTCAATCCTCAACCCTCAAACCTCAATCCTCAATCGTCAGTCCTCGTCCTCAATCCTCAACCCTCAATCCTCAATCCACAACCTTCAATCCTCAATACTCTATATTCAATCCTCAATCCTCAGTCCTCAATCCTCAATCTTCAATCCTCAATCCTCAACCCTCAATCCTCAATCCTCATTCTTCAATCCTCAATACCCAATCCTCAATGTTCAATACTCTATCCTCAATTCTCAATTCTCAATCTTCAATCCTTAATCCTCAATCCTCAATCCTCAATCCTCAATCCTCATTCTTCAATCCTCAATACCCAATCCTCAATCTTCAATCCTCAACCCTCAATCCTCAATTCTCAATCCTCAATCCTCAATCCTCAATGCTCAATCCCCTATCCTCATTCTTCAAACCTCAATCCTGAATCCTCAATCTTCAGCCCTCAATGCTCAACAATCAGTTGTCAATACTCAATCCTCAGAAGAATATCCTCAATTCACAGTTTTCAATACGCAATACTCAATCTGCAATCTTCAAATCTCTATCCACAAACATCAATTCTCATCACTCAACCCTGAACGCTCAGTCCTCAATTTTCAATTCTCAATCCTCAATCCTCAATCCTCAATCCTCAATCCTCAATCCTCAATCCTCAATCCTCAGTAATCAATACTCAATCTTCAATTCTGAATCGTCAATCCTCTGTCCCCAATCCTCAATCCTCAATCCTCGTTCCTCAAACATCAATCCTCAACACACAGTCCTCATCCTCAATTCTCAATGCTCAATCCTCAATCCTCAATCCTCAATGTTCAATCCGCATTAATCAATCTCCAATCCTAGATCCTGAATCCCCAACACTCAACCCTTAATCCTCAATATTCAATCCTCAATCCCCAGTCCTCAATCTTCAATCCTCAATGTTCAATCCTCAATCCTCAATCCTCAGTCCTCAATCCTCAATTCTCAAACCTCAATCCTCAACCGTCAGTCCTCGTCCTCAATCCTCAACCCTCAATCCTCAATCCTCAATCTTCAATCCTCAATACTCAATATTCAATCCTCAATCCTCAATCCTCAATCCTCAATCCTCAATCTTCAATCCTCAATACTCAACCCTGAATCCTCAATATTCAATCCTCAATCCTCAATCCTCAATCCTCAATCTTCAATCCTCAATACTCAACCCTGAATCCTCAATACTCATTCTTCAATCCTCAATACCCAATTCTCATTCTTCAATCCTCAATCCTCAATCCTCAATCCTCAATCCTCAATCCTCAATCCTCAATCTTCAATCCTCAATCCTCAATCCTCAGTCCTCAAACCTCAATCCTTATTCCTCTATCCTGAATCCTCAATCTTCAGCCCTCAGTCCTCAACAATCAGTTGTCAATCCTCAATCCTCAGTAGAATATCCTCAGTTCACTGGTTTCAATACTCAATACTCAACATGCAATCTTCAAATCATTATCCACAAACATCAATTCTGATCACTCAACACTCAACACTCAGTCCCCAATCCTCAATCTTCAATCCTCAATCCTCAATCCTCAATCCTCAATCCTCAGTCCTCAAACCTCAATCCGGCATCATCAATCCTGAATCCTCAATCTTCAGCCCTCAGTCCTCAACAATCAGTTGTCAATCCTCAATCCTCAGTAGAATATCCTCAATTCACAGTTTTCAATACGCAGTACTCAATCTGCAATCTTCAAATCTCTATCCAGAAACATCAATTCTCATCACTCAACCCAGAACGCTCAGTCCTCAATGTTCAATTCTCAATCCTCAATTCTCAATCTTCAATCCTCAATACTGAATCTTCAATCCTCAATCCTCAATCCTCAATCCTCAATCCTCAATCCTCAATCCTCAATCCTCAATCCTCAATCCTCAATCCTCAGTAAACAATCCTCAGTCTTGAATACTCAATCGTCAATCCTCAGTCCTCAATCCTCAATCCTCAATCCTCGTTCCTCATACCTCAATCCTCAACCCTCAGTCCTCATCCTCAACTCTCAATTCTCGATTCTCAATCCTCAATCCTCAATCCTCAATCTTCAATCCTCATTAATCAATCTCCAATCCTAGATCCTGAATCCCCAATCCTCAATCCTCAATCCTCAATCCTCAATCCTCAACCGTCAGTCCTCGTCCTCAATCCTCAACCCTCAATCCTCAATCCTCAATCTTCAATCCTCAATACTCAATGTTCAATCCTCAATCCTCAATCCTCAATCCTCAATCCTCAATCCTCAATCCTCAATCCAATCCTCAATCTCAATACCTCAATCCTCAATCCTCAATCTCAATCTTCAATCCTCAACTCCTCAATCCTCAATAATCAACCTCAATCCTCAACTATCAATACTCAATAGAATATCGTGAATCTCTCAGGTTCAATAATCAACCTTAATCTCCTCAGCCCTCAGCTCTCAATCTCCATCCTCAATCCTCAATCCTCAATCCTCAATCTTCAATCCCCAATACTCAATCTTCAATCCTCAATCCTCAGTCCTCAATCCTCAATCCTCAATCCTCAGTCATCAATAGTCAATCTTCAATACTCAATCTTCAATCCTCAATACACAATCCTCAATCCTCAATCCTCAATCCTCAATCCTCAAACCTCAATCCTCAACCCTCAGTCCTCATCCTCAATTCTCAATTCTCAATCCTCAATCCTCAATCCCCAATCCTCAACCTTCAATCCTCAATCCTCAATCCTCAGTCCTCAATCCTCAACCTTCACTCCTCAATACCCAATCCTCAATCCTCAATCCTCAATCCTCAATCCTAAACCTTCAACCCTCAATACTCAATCTTCAATCCTCAATCCTCAATCCTCAATCCTCAATCCTCAATCCTCAATCTTCAGTCCTCAATACTCAATCTTCAATCCTCAATCCTCAATCCTCAATCCTCAATCCTCATTCTTCAATCCTGAACACCCAATCCACAATCTTCAATTCTCAACCTTCAATCCACAATTCTCAATCCTCAATCCTCAATCCTCAGACCTCAAACATCAATACTCAACCCTCAGTCCTCGTCCTCAATCCACAACACTCAGTCCTCGATCCTCAATCTTCAACCATCAATATTCAATTTTCAATACTCAATCGCCAATCCTCAATACTCATTCCTCAATCCTCAATGTTCAATCCTCAATACCCAATCCTCAATCTTCTATCCTCAATCCTCAATCCTCAATCCTCAATCCTCAATCCTCAATCCTCTATCTTTAATCCTCAATCCTCAATCATCAATCCTCAATCCTAAACCTTCAACCCTCAATACACAATCTTCAATCCTCAATCCTCAATCCTCAATCCTCAATCCTCAATCCTCAATCTTCAGACCTCAATACTCAATCTTCAATCCTCAATCCTCAATCCTCATTCCTCAATCCTCATTCTTCAATCCTCAACATCCAATCCTCAATCTTCAATTCTCAACCTTCAATCCACAATTCTCAATCCTCAATCCTCAATCCTCAGACCTCAAACATCAATACTCAACCCTCAGTCCTCGTCCTCAATCCACAACACTCAATCCTCGATCCTCAATCTTCAACCATCAATATTCAATTTTCAATACTCAATCGTCAATCCTCAATACTCATTCCTCAATCCTCAATGTTCAATCCTCAATACCCAATCCTCAATCTTCTATCCTCAATCCTCAATCCTCAATCCTCAATCCTCAATCCTCAATCCTCAGTCCTCAAACCTCAATCCTTATTCCTCAATACTGAATCCTCAATCTTCAGCCCTCAGTCCTCAACAATCAGTTGTTAATCCTCAATCCTCAGTAGAATATACTCAATTCACAGGTTTCAATACTGAATACTCAACCTGCAATCTTCAAATCATTATCCACAAACATCAATTCTGATCACTCAACCCTCAACACTCAGTCCCCAATCCTCAATCTTCAATCCTCAATCCTCAATCCTCAATCCTCAATCCTCAATCCTCAATCTTCAATCCTCAATACTCAATCTTCAATCCTCGGTCCTCAATCCTCAATCGTCAATCTCCAATCCTGAATACTCAATCTTCAATCATTCAATCCTCAATCCTCAATCCTCAATCCTCAACCCTCATCCTTCAGTCCTCAAAATCCTCAACCCTCATCCTTCAGTCCTCAATACCCAATCCTCAATCTTCAATCCTCAATCCTCAATCCTCAATTCTCAACCCTCAACCCTCAGTCCTCAGTCCTCAAACCTCAATCCTCAAACCTCAGCCCTCATCTTCAATCCTCAATACTCAATCTTCAATCCTCAATCCTCAATCCTCAATCCTCAATCCTCATTCTACAATCCTCAATACCGAATCCTCAATCGTCAATCATCGATCCTCGATCCTCAATTCTCAATCCTCAATCCTCAGTCCTCAGTCCTCAAACATCAATCCTCAACCCTCAGCCCTCATCCTCAATCCTCAATCGTCAATCCTCAGTCGTCAGCCGTCAAATCTCAACACTCAACCCTCAGACCTCATCCTCAATCCTCAATTCTCAATCCTCAATCCTCAATCCTCAATCCCCAATACTCAACTTTCAATCCTCAATCCTCAATCCTCAATCCTAAATACTCAATCCTCAGTCATCAATACTCAATCCTCAATACTCAATCCTCAATCCTCAATCCTCAATCCTCAATCCTCAATCCTCAATCCTCATTCCTCAAACCTCAACCCTCAACCCTCAGTCCTCATCCTCAATTCTCAATTCTCAAACTTCAGTCCTCAACCGACAGTCCTCGTCTTCAATCCTCAACACTCAATTCTCACTGCTGAATCTTCAATTATCAATACTCAATCTTCAATCCTCAATCCTCAATTTTCTATCGTCAATCCTCAATCCACAATCCTCAATCCTCATTCTTCAATCCTCAATACCGAATCCTCAATCTTCAATCCTCAATCCTCAATCCTCAATTCTCAGTCCTCAATCCTTAATCCTCAATCCTCAAACCTCAATCCTCAACCGTCAGTCCTCGTCCTCAATCCTCAACCCTCAATCCTCAATCCACAACCTTCAATCCTCAATACTCAATATTCAATCCACAATCCTCAGTCCTCAATCCTCAATCTTCAATCCTCAATCCTCAACCCTCAATCCTCAATCCTCATTCTTCAATCCTCAATACCCAATCCTCAATGTTCAATACTCTATCCTCAATTCTCAATTCTCAATCTTCAATCCTTAATCCTCAATCCTCAATCCTCAATCCTCAATACTCATTCTTCAATCCTCAATACCCAATCCTCAATCTTCAATCCTCAACCCTCAATCCTCAATTCTCAATCCTCAATCCTCAATCCTCAATGCTCAATCCCCTATCCTCATTCTTCAAACCTCAATCCTGAATCCTCAATCCTGAATCCTCAATCTTCAGCCATCAATGCTCAACAATCAGTTGTCAATACTCAATCCTCAGAAGAATATCCTCAATTCACAGTTTTCAATACGCAATACTCAATCTGCAATCTTCAAATCTCTATCCACAAACATCAATTCTCATCACTCAACCCTGAACGCTCAGTCCTCAATGTTCAATTCTCAATCCTCAATCCTCAATCCTCAATCCTCAATCCTCAATCCTCAATCCTCAGTAATCAATACTCAATCTTCAATTCTCAATCGTCAATCCTCTGTCCCCAATCCTCAATCCTCAATCCTCGTTCCTCAAACCTCAATCCTCAACACACAGTCCTCATCCTCAATTCTCAATGCTCAATCCTCAATCCTCAATCGTCAATCTTCAATCCTCATTAATCAATCTCCAATCCTAGATCCTGAATCCCCAGCACTCAATCCTTAATCCTCAATATTCAATCCTCAATCCGCAGTCCTCAATCTTCAATCCTCAATGTTCAATCCTCAATCCTCAATCCTCAGTCCTCAATCCTCAATTCTCCAACCTCAATCCTCAACCGTCAGTCCTCGTCCTCAATCCTCAACCCTCAATCCTCAATCCTCAATCTTCAATCCTCAATACTCAATATTCAATCCTCAATCCTCAATCCTCAATCCTCAATCCTCAATCTTCAATCCTCATTAATCAATCTCCAATCCTAGATCCTGAATCCCCAACCCTCAATCCTTAATCCTCAATATTCAATCCTCAATCCCCAGTCCTCAATCTTCAATCCTCAATGTTCAATCCTCAATCCTCAATCCTCAGTCCTCAGTCCTCAATCCTCAATTCGCAAACCTCAATCCTCAACCGTCAGTCCTCGTCCTGAATCCTCAACACTCAATCCTCAATCCTCAATCTTCAATCCTCAATACTCAACATTCAATCCTCAATCCTCAATCCTCAATCCTCAATCTTCAATCCTCAATACTCAACCCTCAATCCTCAATCCTCATTCTTCAATCCTCAATACCCAATTCTCAATCTTCAATCCTTAATCCTCAATCCTCAATCCTCAATCCTCTATCCTCAATCCTCAATCTTCAATCCTCAATAATCAATCTCCAATCCTAGATCCTCAATTCCCAATCCTCAATCTTCAATACTCAACCCTCAATCCTCAATTCTCAGTCCTCAATCCTCAATCCTCAACCCTCAAACCTCAATCCTCAATCGTCAGTCCTCGTCCTCAATCCTCAACCCTCAATCCTCAATCCACAACCTTCAATCCTCAATACTCTATATTCAATCCTCAATCCTCAGTCCTCAATCCTCAATCTTCAATCCTCAATCCTCAACCCTCAATCCTCAATCCTCATTCTTCAATCCTCAATACCCAATCCTCAATGTTCAATACTCTATCCTCAATTCTCAATTCTCAATCTTCAATCCTTAATCCTCAATCCTCAATCCTCAATCCTCAATCCTCATTCTTCAATCCTCAATACCCAATCCTCAATCTTCAATCCTCAACCCTCAATCCTCAATTCTCAATCCTCAATCCTCAATCCTCAATGCTCAATCCCCTATCCTCATTCTTCAAACCTCAATCCTGAATCCTCAATCTTCAGCCCTCAATGCTCAACAATCAGTTGTCAATACTCAATCCTCAGAAGAATATCCTCAATTCACAGTTTTCAATACGCAATACTCAATCTGCAATCTTCAAATCTCTATCCACAAACATCAATTCTCATCACTCAACCCTGAACGCTCAGTCCTCAATTTTCAATTCTCAATCCTCAATCCTCAATCCTCAATCCTCAATCCTCAATCCTCAATCCTCAATCCTCAGTAATCAATACTCAATCTTCAATTCTGAATCGTCAATCCTCTGTCCCCAATCCTCAATCCTCAATCCTCGTTCCTCAAACATCAATCCTCAACACACAGTCCTCATCCTCAATTCTCAATGCTCAATCCTCAATCCTCAATCCTCAATGTTCAATCCGCATTAATCAATCTCCAATCCTAGATCCTGAATCCCCAACACTCAACCCTTAATCCTCAATATTCAATCCTCAATCCCCAGTCCTCAATCTTCAATCCTCAATGTTCAATCCTCAATCCTCAATCCTCAGTCCTCAATCCTCAATTCTCAAACCTCAATCCTCAACCGTCAGTCCTCGTCCTCAATCCTCAACCCTCAATCCTCAATCCTCAATCTTCAATCCTCAATACTCAATATTCAATCCTCAATCCTCAATCCTCAATCCTCAATCCTCAATCTTCAATCCTCAATACTCAACCCTGAATCCTCAATATTCAATCCTCAATCCTCAATCCTCAATCCTCAATCTTCAATCCTCAATACTCAACCCTGAATCCTCAATACTCATTCTTCAATCCTCAATACCCAATTCTCATTCTTCAATCCTCAATCCTCAATCCTCAATCCGCAATCCTCAATCCTCAATCCTCAATCTTCAATCCTCAATCCTCAATCCTCAGTCCTCAAACCTCAATCCTTATTCCTCTATCCTGAATCCTCAATCTTCAGCCCTCAGTCCTCAACAATCAGTTGTCAATCCTCAATCCTCAGTAGAATATCCTCAGTTCACTGGTTTCAATACTCAATACTCAACATGCAATCTTCAAATCATTATCCACAAACATCAATTCTGATCACTCAACACTCAACACTCAGTCCCCAATCCTCAATCTTCAATCCTCAATCCTCAATCCTCAATCCTCAATCCTCAGTCCTCAAACCTCAATCCGGCATCATCAATCCTGAATCCTCAATCTTCAGCCCTCAGTCCTCAACAATCAGTTGTCAATCCTCAATCCTCAGTAGAATATCCTCAATTCACAGTTTTCAATACGCAGTACTCAATCTGCAATCTTCAAATCTCTATCCAGAAACATCAATTCTCATCACTCAACCCAGAACGCTCAGTCCTCAATGTTCAATTCTCAATCCTCAATTCTCAATCTTCAATCCTCAATACTGAATCTTCAATCCTCAATCCTCAATCCTCAATCCTCAATCCTCAATCCTCAATCCTCAATCCTCAATCCTCAATCCTCAATCCTCAGTAAACAATCCTCAGTCTTGAATACTCAATCGTCAATCCTCAGTCCTCAATCCTCAATCCTCAATCCTCGTTCCTCATACCTCAATCCTCAACCCTCAGTCCTCATCCTCAACTCTCAATTCTCGATTCTCAATCCTCAATCCTCAATCCTCAATCTTCAATCCTCATTAATCAATCTCCAATCCTAGATCCTGAATCCCCAATCCTCAATCCTCAATCCTCAATCCTCAATCCTCAACCGTCAGTCCTCGTCCTCAATCCTCAACCCTCAATCCTCAATCCTCAATCTTCAATCCTCAATACTCAATGTTCAATCCTCAATCCTCAATCCTCAATCCTCAATCTTCAATCCTCAATCCTCAACCCTCAATCCTCAATACCCAATCCTCAATCTTCAATACTCAATCCTCAATCCTCAATTCTCAATCTTCAGTCCTCAATCCTCAACCCTCAATCCTCAATAATCAACCATCAATCCTCAATTATCAATACTCAATAGAATATCGTGAATTCTCAGGGTTCAATAATCAAACCTTAATCCTCAACCCTCAGCCCTCAGCTCTCATTCTCCATCCTCAATCCTCAATCCTCAATCCTCAATCTTCAATCCCCAATACTCAATCTTCAATCCTCAATCCTCAGTCCTCAATCCTCAATCCTCAATCCTCAGTCATCAATAGTCAATCTTCAATACTCAATCTTCAATCCTCAATACACAATCCTCAATCCTCAATCCTCAATCCTCAATCCTCAAACCTCAATCCTCAACCCTCAGTCCTCATCCTCAATTCTCAATTCTCAATCCTCAATCCTCAATCCCCAATCCTCAACCTTCAATCCTCAATCCTCAATCCTCAGTCCTCAATCCTCAACCTTCACTCCTCAATACCCAATCCTCAATCCTCAATCCTCAATCCTCAATCCTAAACCTTCAACCCTCAATACTCAATCTTCAATCCTCAATCCTCAATCCTCAATCCTCAATCCTCAATCCTCAATCTTCAGTCCTCAATACTCAATCTTCAATCCTCAATCCTCAATCCTCAATCCTCAATCCTCATTCTTCAATCCTGAACACCCAATCCACAATCTTCAATTCTCAACCTTCAATCCACAATTCTCAATCCTCAATCCTCAATCCTCAGACCTCAAACATCAATACTCAACCCTCAGTCCTCGTCCTCAATCCACAACACTCAGTCCTCGATCCTCAATCTTCAACCATCAATATTCAATTTTCAATACTCAATCGCCAATCCTCAATACTCATTCCTCAATCCTCAATGTTCAATCCTCAATACCCAATCCTCAATCTTCTATCCTCAATCCTCAATCCTCAATCCTCAATCCTCAATCCTCAATCCTCTATCTTTAATCCTCAATCCTCAATCATCAATCCTCAATCCTAAACCTTCAACCCTCAATACACAATCTTCAATCCTCAATCCTCAATCCTCAATCCTCAATCCTCAATCCTCAATCTTCAGACCTCAATACTCAATCTTCAATCCTCAATCCTCAATCCTCATTCCTCAATCCTCATTCTTCAATCCTCAACATCCAATCCTCAATCTTCAATTCTCAACCTTCAATCCACAATTCTCAATCCTCAATCCTCAATCCTCAGACCTCAAACATCAATACTCAACCCTCAGTCCTCGTCCTCAATCCACAACACTCAATCCTCGATCCTCAATCTTCAACCATCAATATTCAATTTTCAATACTCAATCGTCAATCCTCAATACTCATTCCTCAATCCTCAATGTTCAATCCTCAATACCCAATCCTCAATCTTCTATCCTCAATCCTCAATCCTCAATCCTCAATCCTCAATCCTCAATCCTCAGTCCTCAAACCTCAATCCTTATTCCTCAATACTGAATCCTCAATCTTCAGCCCTCAGTCCTCAACAATCAGTTGTTAATCCTCAATCCTCAGTAGAATATACTCAATTCACAGGTTTCAATACTGAATACTCAACCTGCAATCTTCAAATCATTATCCACAAACATCAATTCTGATCACTCAACCCTCAACACTCAGTCCCCAATCCTCAATCTTCAATCCTCAATCCTCAATCCTCAATCCTCAATCCTCAATCCTCAATCTTCAATCCTCAATACTCAATCTTCAATCCTCGGTCCTCAATCCTCAATCGTCAATCTCCAATCCTGAATACTCAATCTTCAATCATTCAATCCTCAATCCTCAATCCTCAATCCTCAACCCTCATCCTTCAGTCCTCAATACCCAATCCTCAATCTTCAATCCTCAATCCTCAATCCTCAATTCTCAACCCTCAACCCTCAGTCCTCAGTCCTCAAACCTCAATCCTCAAACCTCAGCCCTCATCTTCAATCCTCAATCCTCAATCCTCTATCCTGAATCTTCAATACTCAATACTCAATCTTCAATCCTCAATCCTCAGTCCACAAACCTCAATTCTGAATCCTCAATCCTGCATCCTCAATCTTCAGTCCTCAGTCCTCAAGAATCAGATGTCAATCCTCAATCCCCAACAGAACATCCACAATTCACAGTTTTCAATACTCAATACTCAATCTGCAATCCTCAATACTCAATCCTCAATTCTAAACTCTCAACCCTCAGTCCTCAGTCCTCATCCTCAATTCTCAATTCTCAAACTTCAGTCCTCAACGGACAGTCCTCGTCTTCAATCCTCAACACTCAATCCTCATTGCTCAATCTTCAATTATCAATACTCAATCTTCAATCCTCAATCCTCAATCCTCAATCCTCAATTTTCTATCCTCAATCCTCAATCCTCAATCCTCAATCCTCATTCTTCAATCCTCAATACCGAATCCTCAATCTTCAATGCTCAATCCTCAATCCTCAATTCTCAATCTTCAATCCTCAACCCTCAATCCTCAATCCTCAATCCTCATTCTTCAATCCTCAATACCCAATCCTCAATCTTCAATCCTCAATCCTCAACCCTCAATTCTCAATCGTCAATCCTCAGCCCTCAGTCCTCAAACCTCAATCCTGAACCCCCAGCCCTCATCCTGAATCCTCAATCCTCAATCCTCAATCCTCAATCCTCAATCCTCAATGTTCAATCCGCAATACCCAATCCTCAATCTTCAATCCTGAATCCCCAATCCTCAATCCTCAATCCTCAATCCTCAATCCCCAATCCTCAGTCCTCAAACCTCAATCCTGAATCCTCAATCGTGAATCCTCAATCTTCATCCCTCAGTCCTCAACAATCAGTTATCAATCCTCAATCCTCAGTAGAATATCCTCAATTCACAGTTTTTAATACGCAGTACTCAATCTGCAATCTTCAAATCTCTATCCACAAACATCAATTCTCACCACTCAACCCTGAACGCACAGTCCTCAATGTTCAATTCTCAATCCTCAATTCTCAATCTTCAATCCTCAATACTGAATCTTCAATCCTCAATCCTCAATCCTCAATCCTCAATCCTCATTCTTCAATCCTCAATACCCAATCCTCAATCTTCAATACTCAATCCTCAATCCTCAATTCTCAATCTTCAATCCTCAATCCTCAATCCTCAATCCTCAATCCTCATTCTTCAATCCTGAATACCCAATCCTCAATCTTCAATCCTCAATCCTCAATCCTCAATTCTCAATCCTCAATCCTCAATCCTCAATCCTCAATCCCCAATCCTCATTCTTCAAACCTCAATCCTCAACCCTCAGTCCTCATCCTCAGTTCTCAATTCTCAATCCTCAACCCTCAATCCTCAATATTCAATCCTCAATAATCAATCTCCAATCCTAGATCCCCAATTCCCAATACTCAACCTTCAATCCTCAATCCTCAACCCTCAATCCTCAATCCTGAATCCTCAATCCTCAATCCTCAAACATCAATATTCAACACTCGGACCTTGTCCTCAATCCACAACCCTCAATCCTCAATCCTCAAAGTTCAATCATCAATACTCAATCTTCAATCCTCAATCCTCAACCCTCAATCCTCAATCCTGAATCCTCAATCTTTAATCCGCAATCCTCAATCCTCAATCCTCAATCCTAAACCTTCAACCCTCAACACTCAATCTTCAATCCCCAATCCTCAATCCTCAATACTCAATCCTCAATCCTCAATCTTCAATCCTCAATACTCAATCTTCAGTCCTTAATCCTCAATCCTCAATCCTCAATCCTGATTCTTCAATCCTCAACACCCACCCCTCAATCTTCAATTCTCAATCTTCAATCCTCAATTCTCAATCCTCAATCCTCAATCCTCAGACCTCAAACATCAATACTCAACACTCAGTCCTCGTCCTCAATCCACAACACTCAATCCTCGATCCTCAATCTTCAATCATCAATATTCAATTTTCAATCCTCAATCCTCAATCCTCAATACACAATCCTCAATCCTGAATGTTCAGTCCTCAATACCCAATCCTCAATCTTCTATCCTCAACCCTCAATCCTCAATCCTCAATCCTCAATCCTCAGTCCTCAAACCTCAATCCTTGTTCCTCAATCCTGAATCCTCAATCTTCAGCCCTCAGTCCTCAACAATCAGTTGTGAATCCTCAATCCTCAGTAGAATATCCTCAATTCACAGGTTTCAATACTCAATACTCAACCTGCAATCTTCAAATCACTATCCACAAGCATCAATTCTGATCGCTCATCCCTCAACACTCAGTCCCCAATCCTCAACTTTCAATCCTCAATCCTCAATCCTCAATCCTCAATCCTCAATCTTCAATCCTCAATACTCAATCTTCAATCCTCGGTCCTCAATCCTCAATCGTCAATCTCCAATCCTGAATACTCAATCTTCAACCATTCAATCCTCAATCCTCTATGCTCAATCCTCAATCCTCATCCTTCAGTCCTCAATACCCAATCCTCAATCCTCAATCCTCAATCCTCAATCCTCAATCCTCAATCCTCAGTCCTGAAACCTCATTCCTTATTCCTCAATACTGAATCCTCAATCTTCAGCCCTCAGTCCTCAACAATCAGTTGTTAATCCTCAATCCTCAGTAGAATATCCTCAATTCACAGGTTTCAATACTGAATACTCAACCTGCAATCTTAAAATCTCTATCTACAAACATCAATTCTCATCACTCAACCCTCAACGCTCAGTCCCCAATCCTCAAACTTCAATCCTCAATCCTCAATCCTCAATCCTCAATCCTCAATCCTCAATCTTCAATCCTCAATACTCAATCTTCAATCCTCGGTCCTCAATCCTCAATCGCCAATCTCCAATCCTGAATACTCAATCTTCAATCCTCAATCCTCAATCCTCAATCCTCAATCCTCAATCCTCAATCCTCAATCCTCAATCCTCAATCCTCAATCCTCAATCGTCAGTCTTCAATCCTCAATACTCAATCTTCAGTCCACAATCCTCAATCCTCAATCCTCAATCCTCATTCTACAATCCTCAACACCGAATCCTCAATCTTCAATCATCAATCCTCGATCCTCAATTCTCAATCCTCAATCCTCAGTCCTCAGTCCTCAAACCTCAATCCTCAACCCTCAGCCCTCATCCTCAATCCTCAATCGTCAATCCTCAGTCGTCAGCCGTCAAATCTCAACCCTCAACCCTCAGACCTCATCCTCAATCCTCAATTCTCAATCCTCAATCCTCAATCCTCAATCCCCAATACTCAACTTTCAATCCTCAATCCTCAATCCTCAATCCTAAATACTCAATCCTCAGTCATCAATACTCAATCTTCAATACTCAATCCTCAATCCTCAATCCTCAATCCTCAATCCTCAATCCTCAATCCTCATTCCTCAAACCTCAGCCCTCAACCCTCAGTCCTCATCCTCAATTCTCAATTCTCAAACTTCAGTCCTCAACCGACAGTCCTCGTCTTCAATCCTCAACACTCAATCCTCATTGCTCAATCTTCAATTATCTATACTCAATCTTCAATCCTCAATCCTCAATCCTCAATCCTCAATTTTCTATCCTCAATCCTCAATCCACAATCCTCAATCCTCATTCTTCAATCCTCAATACCCAATCCTCAATCTTCAATCCTCAATCCTCAATCCTCAATTCTCAATCGTCAATCCTCAGCCCTCAGTCCTCAAACCTCAATCCTGAACCCCCAGCCCTCATCCTGAATCCTCAATCCTCAATCCTCAATCCTCAATCCTCAATCCTCAATGTTCAATCCGCAATACCCAATCCTCAATCTTCAATCCTGAATCCCCAATCCTCAATCCTCAATCCTCAATCCTCAATCCCCAATCCTCAGTCCTCAATCCTCAACCTTCACTCCTCAATACCCAATCCTCAATCTTCAATCCTCAATCCTCAATCCTCAATTCTCAATCCTCAATCCTCAATCCTCAATCCTCAATCCTCAATCCTCAATCTTCAATCCTCAATACTCAATCTTCAATCCTCGGTCCTCAATCCTCAATCGCCAATCTCCAATCCTGAATACTCAATCTTCAATCCTCAATCCTCAATCCTCAATCCTCAATCCTCAATCCTCAATCCTCAATCCTCAATCCTCAATCCTCAGTCATCAATCCTCAATCTTCAATACTCAATCGTCAATCCACAGTCCTCAATCCTCAATCCCCAATCCTCGTTCCTCAAACCTCAATCCCCAACCCTCAGTCCTCATCCTCAATTCTCAATTCTCAATCCTCAATCCTCAATCCTCAACCTTCAATCCTGAATAGTCAATCTGCAATCCTAGATCCTCAATCCCCAATCCTCAATCCTTAATCCTCAATCTTCAATCCTCAATCCCCAGTCCTCAAAATTCAATCCTCAATGCTCAATCCTCAATCCTCAGTCCTCAGTCCTCAATCCTCAATCCTCAATCCTCAATCCTCAATCCTCAATCCTCAATACTCAATACCCAACCCTCAATCCTCAATCCTCATTCATCAATCCTCAATACCCAATCCTCAATCTTCAATCCTCAATCCTCAATCCTCAATTCTCAACCCTCAATCCTCAGTCCTCAGTCGTCAAACCTAAATCCTCAAACCGCAGCCTTCATCCTCTATCCTCAATCCTCAAACTTCAATCCTCGACCGTCAGTCCTCGTCCTCAATAATCAACACTCAATCCTCAATCCTCAACATTCAATCCCCAATACTCAACCTTCAATCCTCAATCCTCAATCCTCAATCCTCAATCCTCAATCCTCAATACTCAATACCCAACCCTCAATCCTCAATCCTCATTCATCAATCCTCAATCCTCAATCCTCAATCTTCAATCCTCAATCCTCAATCCTCAATCCTCAATCCTCAATACTCAATACTCAATCGTCAATCCTCAATCTTCAATACTCAATCCTCAATCCTCAATCCTCAATTCTCAATACTCAACCATCAACCCTCAATTCTCAATACTCAATAGAATATCGTGAATTCTCAGGGTTCAATACTCAAACCTCAATCCTCAGCCCTCAGCCCTCAGCCCTCATTCTCCATCCTCAATCCTCAATCCTCAATCCTCAATCTTCAATCCCCAATACTCAATCTTCAATCCTCAATCCTCAATCCTCAATCCTCAATCCTCAATCTTCAATCCTCAATCCTCAATCCTCAATTCTCAATCCTCAATCCTCAATCCTCAATCCTCAATCCTCAATCCTCAATCTTCAATCCTCAATACTCAATCTTCAATCCTCGGTCCTCAATCCTCAATCGCCAATCTCCAATCCTGAATACTCAATCTTCAATCCTCAATCCTCAATCCTCAATCCTCAATCCTCAATCCTCAATCCTCAATCCTCAATCCTCAATCCTCAGTCATCAATCCTCAATCTTCAATACTCAATCGTCAATCCACAGTCCTCAATCCTCAATCCCCAATCCTCGTTCCTCAAACCTCAATCCCCAACCCTCAGTCCTCATCCTCAATTCTCAATTCTCAATCCTCAATCCTCAATCCTCAACCTTCAATCCTGAATAGTCAATCTGCAATCCTAGATCCTCAATCCCCAATCCTCAATCCTTAATCCTCAATCTTCAATCCTCAATCCCCAGTCCTCAAAATTCAATCCTCAATGCTCAATCCTCAATCCTCAGTCCTCAGTCCTCAATCCTCAATCCTCAATCCTCAATCCTCAATCCTCAATCCTCAATACTCAATACCCAACCCTCAATCCTCAATCCTCATTCATCAATCCTCAATACCCAATCCTCAATCTTCAATCCTCAATCCTCAATCCTCAATTCTCAACCCTCAATCCTCAGTCCTCAGTCGTCAAACCTAAATCCTCAAACCGCAGCCTTCATCCTCTATCCTCAATCCTCAAACTTCAATCCTCGACCGTCAGTCCTCGTCCTCAATAATCAACACTCAATCCTCAATCCTCAACATTCAATCCCCAATACTCAACCTTCAATCCTCAATCCTCAATCCTCAATCCTCAATCCTCAATCCTCAATACTCAATACCCAACCCTCAATCCTCAATCCTCATTCATCAATCCTCAATCCTCAATCCTCAATCTTCAATCCTCAATCCTCAATCCTCAATCCTCAATCCTCAATACTCAATACTCAATCGTCAATCCTCAATCTTCAATACTCAATCCTCAATCCTCAATCCTCAATTCTCAATACTCAACCATCAACCCTCAATTCTCAATACTCAATAGAATATCGTGAATTCTCAGGGTTCAATACTCAAACCTCAATCCTCAGCCCTCAGCCCTCAGCCCTCATTCTCCATCCTCAATCCTCAATCCTCAATCCTCAATCTTCAATCCCCAATACTCAATCTTCAATCCTCAATCCTCAATCCTCAATCCTCAACACTCAATCCTCAGTCATCAATAGTCAATCTTCAATAATCAATCTTCAATCCTCAATACACAATCCTCAATCCTCAATCCTCAATCCTCAATCCTCAATCCGCAAACCTCAATCCTCAACCCTCAGTCCTCATCCTCAATTCTCAATTCTCAATCCCCAATCCTCAATCCCCAATCCTCAACCTTCAATCCTCAATCCTCAATCCTCAGTCCTCAATCCTCAACCTTCACTCCTCAATACCCAATCCTCAATCTTCAATCCTCAATCCTCAATCCTCAATTCTCAATCCTCAATCCTCAATCCTCAATCCTCAATCCCCAATCCTCATTCCTCAAACCTCAACCCTCAACCCTCAGTCCTCATCCTCAATTCTCAATTCTCAAACTTCAGTCCTCAACCGACAGTCCTCGTCTTCAATCCTCAACACTCAATCCTCATTGCTCAATCTTCAATTATCAATACTCAATCTTCAATCCTCAATCCTCAATCCTCAATCCTCAATTTTCTATCCTCAATCCTCAATCCACAATCCTCAATCCTCATTCTTCAATCCTCAATACCGAATCCTCAATCTTCAATCCTCAATCCTCAATCCTCAATTCTCAATCTTCAATCCTCAACCCTCAATCCTCAATCCTCAATCCTCATTCTTCAATCCTCAATACCCAATCCTCAATCTTCAATCCTCAATCCTCAATCCTCAATTCTCAATCGTCAATCCTCAGCCCTCAGTCCTCAAACCTCAATCCTGAACCCCCAGCCCTCATCCTGAATCCTCAATCCTCAATCCTCAATCCTCAATCCTCAATCCTCAATGTTCAATCCGCAATACCCAATCCTCAATCTTCAATCCTGAATCCCCAATCCTCAATCCTCAATCCTCAATCCTCAATCCCCAATCCTCAGTCCTCAAACCTCAATCCTGAATCCTCAATCGTGAATCCTCAATCTTCATCCCTCAGTCCTCAACAATCAGTCATCAATCCTCAATCCTCAGTAGAATATCCTCAATTCACAGTTTTTAATACGCAGTACTCAATCTGCAATCTTCAAATCTCTATCCACAAACATCAATTCTCACCACTCAACCCTGAACGCACAGTCCTCAATGTTCAATTCTCAATCCTCAATTCTCAATCTTCAATCCTCAATACTGAATCTTCAATCCTCAATCCTCAATCCTCAATCCTCAATCCTCATTCTTCAATCCTCAATACCCAATCCTCAATCTTCAATACTCAATCCTCAATCCTCAATTCTCAATCTTCAATCCTCAATCCTCAATCCTCAATCCTCAATCCTCATTCTTCAATCCTGAATACCCAATCCTCAATCTTCAATCCTCAATCCTCAATCCTCAATTCTCAATCCTCAATCCTCAATCCTCAATCCTCAATCCCCAATCCTCATTCTTCAAACCTCAATCCTCAACCCTCAGTCCTCATCCTCAGTTCTCAATTCTCAATCCTCAACCCTCAATCCTCAATATTCAATCCTCAATAATCAATCTCCAATCCTAGATCCCCAATTCCCAATACTCAACCTTCAATCCTCAATCCTCAACCCTCAATCCTCAATCCTGAATCCTCAATCCTCAATCCTCAAACATCAATATTCAACACTCGGACCTTGTCCTCAATCCACAACCCTCAATCCTCAATCCTCAAAGTTCAATCATCAATACTCAATCTTCAATCCTCAATCCTCAACCCTCAATCCTCAATCCTGAATCCTCAATCTTTAATCCGCAATCCTCAATCCTCAATCCTCAATCCTAAACCTTCAACCCTCAACACTCAATCTTCAATCCCCAATCCTCAATCCTCAATACTCAATCCTCAATCCTCAATCTTCAATCCTCAATACTCAATCTTCAGTCCTTAATCCTCAATCCTCAATCCTCAATCCTGATTCTTCAATCCTCAACACCCACCCCTCAATCTTCAATTCTCAATCTTCAATCCTCAATTCTCAATCCTCAATCCTCAATCCTCAGACCTCAAACATCAATACTCAACACTCAGTCCTCGTCCTCAATCCACAACACTCAATCCTCGATCCTCAATCTTCAATCATCAATATTCAATTTTCAATCCTCAATCCTCAATCCTCAATACACAATCCTCAATCCTGAATGTTCAGTCCTCAATACCCAATCCTCAATCTTCTATCCTCAACCCTCAATCCTCAATCCTCAATCCTCAATCCTCAGTCCTCAAACCTCAATCCTTGTTCCTCAATCCTGAATCCTCAATCTTCAGCCCTCAGTCCTCAACAATCAGTTGTGAATCCTCAATCCTCAGTAGAATATCCTCAATTCACAGGTTTCAATACTCAATACTCAACCTGCAATCTTCAAATCACTATCCACAAGCATCAATTCTGATCGCTCATCCCTCAACACTCAGTCCCCAATCCTCAACCTTCAATCCTCAATCCTCAATCCTCAATCCTCAATCCTCAATCTTCAATCCTCAATACTCAATCTTCAATCCTCGGTCCTCAATCCTCAATCGTCAATCTCCAATCCTGAATACTCAATCTTCAACCATTCAATCCTCAATCCTCTATGCTCAATCCTCAATCCTCATCCTTCAGTCCTCAATACCCAATCCTCAATCCTCAATCCTCAATCCTCAATCCTCAATCCTCAATCCTCAGTCCTGAAACCTCAATCCTTATTCCTCAATACTGAATCCTCAATCTTCAGCCCTCAGTCCTCAACAATCAGTTGTTAATCCTCAATCCTCAGTAGAATATCCTCAATTCACAGGTTTCAATACTGAATACTCAACCTGCAATCTTAAAATCTCTATCTACAAACATCAATTCTCATCACTCAACCCTCAACGCTCAGTCCCCAATCCTCAAACTTCAATCCTCAATCCTCAATCCTCAATCCTCAATCCTCAATCCTCAATCTTCAATCCTCAATACTCAATCTTCAATCCTCGGTCCTCAATCCTCAATCGCCAATCTCCAATCCTGAATACTCAATCTTCAATCCTCAATCCTCAATCCTCAATCCTCAATCCTCAATCCTCAATCCTCAATCCTCAATCCTCAATCCTCAATCCTCAATCCTAAATACTCAATCCTCAGTCATCAATACTCAATCTTCAATACTCAATCCTCAATCCTCAATCCTCAATCCTCAATCCTCAATCCTCAATCCTCATTCCTCAAACCTCAACCCTCAACCCTCAGTCCTCATCCTCAATTCTCAATTCTCAAACTTCAGTCCTCAACCGACAGTCCTCGTCTTCAATCCTCAACACTCAATCCTCATTGCTCAATCTTCAATTATCTATACTCAATCTTCAATCCTCAATCCTCAATCCTCAATCCTCAATTTTCTATCCTCAATCCTCAATCCACAATCCTCAATCCTCATTCTTCAATCCTCAATACCCAATCCTCAATCTTCAATCCTCAATCCTCAATCCTCAATTCTCAATCGTCAATCCTCAGCCCTCAGTCCTCAAACCTCAATCCTGAACCCCCAGCCCTCATCCTGAATCCTCAATCCTCAATCCTCAATCCTCAATCCTCAATCCTCAATGTTCAATCCGCAATACCCAATCCTCAATCTTCAATCCTGAATCCCCAATCCTCAATCCTCAATCCTCAATCCTCAATCCCCAATCCTCAGTCCTCAATCCTCAACCTTCACTCCTCAATACCCAATCCTCAATCTTCAATCCTCAATCCTCAATCCTCAATTCTCAATCCTCAATCCTCAATCCTCAATCCTCAATCCTCAATCCTCAATCTTCAATCCTCAATACTCAATCTTCAATCCTCGGTCCTCAATCCTCAATCGCCAATCTCCAATCCTGAATACTCAATCTTCAATCCTCAATCCTCAATCCTCAATCCTCAATCCTCAATCCTCAATCCTCAATCCTCAATCCTCAGTCATCAATCCTCAATCTTCAATACTCAATCGTCAATCCACAGTCCTCAATCCTCAATCCCCAATCCTCGTTCCTCAAACCTCAATCCCCAACCCTCAGTCCTCATCCTCAATTCTCAATTCTCAATCCTCAATCCTCAATCCTCAACCTTCAATCCTGAATAGTCAATCTGCAATCCTAGATCCTCAATCCCCAATCCTCAATCCTTAATCCTCAATCTTCAATCCTCAATCCCCAGTCCTCAAAATTCAATCCTCAATGCTCAATCCTCAATCCTCAGTCCTCAGTCCTCAATCCTCAATCCTCAATCCTCAATCCTCAATCCTCAATCCTCAATACTCAATACCCAACCCTCAATCCTCAATCCTCATTCATCAATCCTCAATACCCAATCCTCAATCTTCAATCCTCAATCCTCAATCCTCAATTCTCAACCCTCAATCCTCAGTCCTCAGTCGTCAAACCTAAATCCTCAAACCGCAGCCTTCATCCTCTATCCTCAATCCTCAAACCTCAATCCTCGACCGTCAGTCCTCGTCCTCAATAATCAACACTCAATCCTCAATCCTCAACATTCAATCCCCAATACTCAACCTTCAATCCTCAATCCTCAATCCTCAATCCTCAATCCTCAATCCTCAATACTCAATACCCAACCCTCAATCCTCAATCCTCATTCATCAATCCTCAATCCTCAATCCTCAATCTTCAATCCTCAATCCTCAATCCTCAATCCTCAATCCTCAATACTCAATACTCAATCGTCAATCCTCAATCTTCAATACTCAATCCTCAATCCTCAATCCTCAATCCTCAATACTCAACCATCAACCCTCAATTCTCAATACTCAATAGAATATCGTGAATTCTCAGGGTTCAATACTCAAACCTCAATCCTCAGCCCTCAGCCCTCAGCCCTCATTCTCCATCCTCAATCCTCAATCCTCAATCCTCAATCTTCAATCCCCAATACTCAATCTTCAGTCCTCAATCCTCAATCCTCAATCCTCAACACTCAATCCTCAGTCATCAATAGTCAATCTTCAATAATCAATCTTCAATCCTCAATACACAATCCTCAATCCTCAATCCTCAATCCTCAATCCTCAATCCGCAAACCTCAATCCTCAACCCTCAGTCCTCATCCTCAATTCTCAATTCTCAATCCTCAATCCTCAATCCCCAATCCTCAACCTTCAATCCTCAATCCTCAATCCTCAGTCCTCAATCCTCAACCTTCACTCCTCAATACCCAATCCTCAATCTTCAATCCTCAATCCTCAATCCTCAATTCTCAATCCTCAATCCTCAATCCTCAATCCTCAATCCCCAATCCTCATTCCTCAAACCTCAACCCTCAACCCTCAGTCCTCATCCTCAATTCTCAATTCTCAAACTTCAGTCCTCAACCGACAGTCCTCGTCTTCAATCCTCAACACTCAATCCTCATTGCTCAATCTTCAATTATCAATACTCAATCTTCAATCCTCAATCCTCAATCCTCAATCCTCAATTTTCTATCCTCAATCCTCAATCCACAATCCTCAATCCTCATTCTTCAATCCTCAGTACCGAATCCTCAATCTTCAATCCTCAATCCTCAATCCTCAATTCTCAATCTTCAATCCTCAACCCTCAATCCTCAATCCTCAATCCTCATTCTTCAATCCTCAATACCCAATCCTCAATCTTCAATCCTCAATCCTCAATCCTCAATCCTCAATTCTCAATCGTCAATCCTCAGCCCTCAGTCCTCAAACCTCAATCCTGAACCCCCAGCCCTCATCCTGAATCCTCAATCCTCAATCCTCAATCCTCAATGTTCAATCCGCAATACCCAATCCTCAATCTTCAATCCTGAATCCCCAATCCTCAATCCTCAATCCTCAATCCTCAATCCTCAATCCTCAGTCCTCAAACCTCAATCCTGAATCCTCAATCGTGAATCCTCAATCTTCATCCCTCAGTCCTCAACAATCAGTTGTCAATCCTCAATCCTCAGTAGAATATCCTCAATTCACAGTTTTTAATACGCAGTACTCAATCTGCAATCTTCAAATCTCTATCCACAAACATCAATTCTCACCACTCAACCCTGAACGCACAGTCCTCAATGTTCAATTCTCAATCCTCAATTCTCAATCTTCAATCCTCAATACTGAATCTTCAATCCTCAATCCTCAATCCTCAATCCTCAATCCTCATTCTTCAATCCTCAATACCCAATCCTCAATCTTCAATACTCAATCCTCAATCCTGAATTCTCAATCTTCAATCCTCAATCCTCAATCCTCAATCCTCAATCCTCATTCTTCAATCCTGAATACCCAATCCTCAATCTTCAATCCTCAATCCTCAATCCTCAATTCTCAATCCTCAATCCTCAATCCTCAATCCTCAATCCCCAATCCTCATTCTTCAAACCTCAATCCTCAACCCTCAGTCCTCATCCTCAGTTCTCAATTCTCAATCCTCAACCCTCAATCCTCAATATTCAATCCTCAATAATCAATCTCCAATCCTAGATCCCCAATTCCCAATACTCAACCTTCAATCCTCAATCCTCAACCCTCAATCCTCAATCCTGAATCCTCAATCCTCAATCCTCAAACATCAATATTCAACACTCGGACCTTGTCCTCAATCCACAACCCTCAATCCTCAATCCTCAAAGTTCAATCATCAATACTCAATCTTCAATCCTCAATCCTCAACCCTCAATCCTCAATCCTGAATCCTCAATCTTTAATCCGCAATCCTCAATCCTCAATCCTCAATCCTAAACCTTCAACCCTCAACACTCAATCTTCAATCCCCAATCCTCAATCCTCAATACTCAATCCTCAATCCTCAATCTTCAATCCTCAATACTCAATCTTCAGTCCTTAATCCTCAATCCTCAATCCTCAATCCTGATTCTTCAATCCTCAACACCCACCCCTCAATCTTCAATTCTCAATCTTCATTCCTCAATTCTCAATCCTCAATCCTCAATCCTCAGACCTCAAACATCAATACTCAACACTCAGTCCTCGTCCTCAATCCACAACACTCAATCCTCGATCCTCAATCTTCAATCATCAATATTCAATTTTCAATCCTCAATCCTCAATCCTCAATAGACAATCCTCAATCCTGAATGTTCAGTCCTCAATACCCAATCCTCAATCTTCTATCCTCAACCCTCAATCCTCAATCCTCAATCCTCAATCCTCAATCCTCAGTCCTCAAACCTCAATCCTTGTTCCTCAATCCTGAATCCTCAATCTTCAGCCCTCAGTCCTCAACAATCAGTTGTCAATCCTCAATCCTCAGTAGAATATCCTCAATTCACAGGTTTCAATACTCAATACTCAACCTGCAATCTTCAAATCACTATCCACAAGCATCAATTCTGATCGCTCATCCCTCAACACTCAGTCCCCAATCCTCAACCTTCAATCCTCAATCCTCAATCCTCAATCCTCAATCCTCAATCTTCAATCCTCAATACTCAATCTTCAATCCTCGGTCCTCAATCCTCAATCGTCAATCTCCAATCCTGAATACTCAATCTTCAACCATTCAATCCTCAATCCTCTATGCTCAATCCTCAATCCTCATCCTTCAGTCCTCAATACCCAATCCTCAATCCTCAATCCTCAATCCTCAATCCTCAATCCTCAATCCTCAGTCCTCAAACCTCAATCCTTATTCCTCAATACTGAATCCTCAATCTTCAGCCCTCAGTCCTCAACAATCAGTTGTTAATCCTCAATCCTCAGTAGAATATCCTCAATTCACAGGTTTCAATACTGAATACTCAACCTGCAATCTTAAAATCTCTATCTACAAACATCAATTCTCATCACTCAACCCTCAACGCTCAGTCCCCAATCCTCAAACTTCAATCCCCAATCCTCAATCCTCAATCCTCAATCCTCAATCCTGAATCTTCAATCCTCAATACTCAATCTTCAATCCTCGGTCCTCAATCCTCAATCGCCAATCTCCAATCCTGAATACTCAATTTTCAATCCTCAATCCTCAATCCTCAATCCTCAATCCTCAATCCTCAATCCTCAATCCTCAATCCTCAATCCTCAGTCATCAATCCTCAATCTTCAATACTCAATCGTCAATCCTCAGTCCTCAATCCTCAATCCCCAATCCTCGTTCCTCAAACCTCAATCCCCAACCCTCAGTCCTCATCCTCAATTCTCAATTCTCAATCCTCAATCCTCAATCCTCAACCTTCAATCCTGAATAGTCAATCTGCAATCCTAGATCCTCAATCCTCAATCCTCAATCCTCATTCTTCAATCCTCAATACCCAATCCTCAATCTTCAATACTCAATCCTCAATCCTCAATTCTCAATCTTCAATCCTCAATCCTCAATCCTCAATCCTCAATCCTCATTCTTCAATCCTGAATACCCAATCCTCAATCTTCAATCCTCAATCCTCAATCCTCAATTCTCAATCCTCAATCCTCAATCCTCAATCCTCAATCCCCAATCCTCATTCTTCAAACCTCAATCCTCAACCCTCAGTCCTCATCCTCAGTTCTCAATTCTCAATCCTCAACCCTCAATCCTCAATATTCAATCCTCAATAATCAATCTCCAATCCTAGATCCCCAATTCCCAATACTCAACCTTCAATCCTCAATCCTCAACCCTCAATCCTCAATCCTGAATCCTCAATCCTCAATCCTCAAACATCAATATTCAACACTCGGACCTTGTCCTCAATCCACAACCCTCAATCCTCAATCCTCAAAGTTCAATCATCAATACTCAATCTTCAATCCTCAATCCTCAACCCTCAATCCTCAATCCTGAATCCTCAATCTTTAATCCGCAATCCTCAATCCTCAATCCTCAATCCTAAACCTTCAACCCTCAACACTCAATCTTCAATCCCCAATCCTCAATCCTCAATACTCAATCCTCAATCCTCAATCTTCAATCCTCAATACTCAATCTTCAGTCCTTAATCCTCAATCCTCAATCCTCAATCCTGATTCTTCAATCCTCAACACCCACCCCTCAATCTTCAATTCTCAATCTTCAATCCTCAATTCTTAATCCTCAATCCTCAATCCTCAGACCTCAAACATCAATACTCAACACTCAGTCCTCGTCCTCAATCCACAACACTCAATCCTCGATCCTCAATCTTCAATCATCAATATTCAATTTTCAATCCTCAATCCTCAATCCTCAATACACAATCCTCAATCCTGAATGTTCAGTCCTCAATACCCAATCCTCAATCTTCTATCCTCAACCCTCAATCCTCAATCCTCAATCCTCAATCCTCAGTCCTCAAACCTCAATCCTTGTTCCTCAATCCTGAATCCTCAATCTTCAGCCCTCAGTCCTCAACAATCAGTTGTCAATCCTCAATCCTCAGTAGAATATCCTCAATTCACAGGTTTCAATACTCAATACTCAACCTGCAATCTTCAAATCACTATCCACAAGCATCAATTCTGATCGCTCATCCCTCAACACTCAGTCCCCAATCCTCAACCTTCAATCCTCAATCCTCAATCCTCAATCCTCAATCCTCAATCTTCAATCCTCAATACTCAATCTTCAATCCTCGGTCCTCAATCCTCAATCGTCAATCTCCAATCCTGAATACTCAATCTTCAACCATTCAATCCTCAATCCTCTATGCTCAATCCTCAATCCTCATCCTTCAGTCCTCAATACCCAATCCTCAATCCTCAATCCTCAATCCTCAATCCTCAATCCTCAATCCTCAGTCCTCAAACCTCAATCCTTATTCCTCAATACTGAATCCTCAATCTTCAGCCCTCAGTCCTCAACAATCAGTTGTTAATCCTCAATGCTCAGTAGAATATCCTCAATTCACAGGTTTCAATACTGAATACTCAACCTGCAATCTTAAAATCTCTATCTACAAACATCAATTCTCATCACTCAACCCTCAACGCTCAGTCCCCAATCCTCAAACTTCAATCCTCAATCCTCAATCCTCAATCCTCAATCCTCAATCCTCAATCCTGAATCTTCAATCCTCAATACTCAATCTTCAATCCTCGGTCCTCAATCCTCAATCGCCAATCTCCAATCCTGAATACTCAATCTTCAATCCTCAATCCTCAATCCTCAATCCTCAATCCTCAATCCTCAATCCTCAATCCTCAATCCTCAATCCTCAGTCATCAATCCTCAATCTTCAATACTCAATCGTCAATCCTCAGTCCTCAATCCCCAATCCCCAATCCTCGTTCCTCAAACCTCAATCCCCAACCCTCAGTCCTCATCCTCAATTCTCAATTCTCAATCCTCAATCCTCAATCCTCAACCTTCAATCCTGAATAGTCAATCTGCAATCCTAGATCCTCAATCCCCAATACTCAATCCTTAATCCTCAATCTTCAATCCTCAATCCCCAGTCCTCAAAATTCAATCCTCAATGCTCAATCCTCAATCCTCAGTCCTCAGTCCTCAATCCTCAATCCTCAATCCTCAAACCTCAATCCTCGACCGTCAGTCCTCGTCCTCAATAATCAACACTCAATCCTCAATCCTCAATCTTCAATCCCCAATACTCAACCTTCAATCATCAATCCTCAATCCTCAATCCTCAATCCTCAATCCTCAATACTCAATACCCAACCCTCAATCCTCAATCCTCATTCATCAATCCTCAATACCCAATCCTCAATCTTCAATCCTCAATCCTCAATCCTCAATTCTCAACCCTCAATCCTCAGTCCTCAGTCCTCAAACCTAAATCCTCAAACCGCAGCCTTCATCCTCTATCCTCAATCCTCAAACCTCAATCCTCGACCGTCAGTCCTCGTCCTCAATAATCAACACTCAATCCTCAATCCTCAACATTCAATCCCCAATACTCAACCTTCAATCCTCAATCCTCAATCCTCAATCCTCAATCCTCAATCCTCAATACTCAATACCCAACCCTCAATCCTCAATCCTCATTCATCAATCCTCAATCCTCAATCCTCAATCTTCAATCCTCAATCCTCAATCCTCAATCCTCAATCCTCAATACTCAATACTCAATCGTCAATCCTCAATCTTCAATACTCAATCCTCAATCCTCAATCCTCAATCCTCAATACTCAACCATCAACCCTCAATTCTCAATACTCAATAGAATATCGTGAATTCTCAGGGTTCAATACTCAAACCTCAATCCTCAACCCTCAGCCCTCAGCCCTCATTCTCCATCCTCAATCCTCAATCCTCAATCCTCAATCTTCAATCCCCAATACTCAATCTTCAATCCTCAATCCTCAATCCTCAATCCTCAACACTCAATCCTCAGTCATCAATAGTCAATATTCAATACTCAATCTTCAATCCTCAATACACAATCCTCAATCCTCAATCCTCAATCCTCAATCCGCAAACCTCAATCCTCAACCCTCAGTCCTCATCCTCAATTCTCAATTCTCAATCCTCAATCCTCAATCCCCAATCCTCAACCTTCAATCCTCAATCCTCAATCCTCAGTCCGCAATCCTCAACCTTCACTCCTCAATACCCAATCCTCAATCTTCAATCCTCAATCCTCAATCCTCAATTCTCAATCCTCAATCCTCAATCCTCAATCCTCAATCCCCAATCCTCATCCTTCAAACCTCAATCCTCAACCCTCAGTCCTCATCCTCAATTCTCAATTCTCAATCCGCAATCCTCAATCCTCAATATTCAAAACTCAATATTCAATCTCCTATCCTAGGTCCCCAATTCCCAATCCTCAATCTTCAATCCTCAATCCTCAATCCTCAATCCTCGGTCCTCAAACCTCAATCCTCAACACTCAGTCCTCATCCTCAATTCTCAATCCTCAATCCTCAATCCTCAATCCTCAATCTTCAATCCTCATTAATCAATCTCCAATCCTAGATCCTGAATCCCCAACCCTCAATCCTTAATCCTCAATATTCAATCCTCAATCCCCAGTCCTCAATCTTCAATCCTCAATCCTCAACTCTCAAACCTCAATCCTCAACCGTCAGTCCTCGTCCTCAATCCTCAACACTCAATCCTCAATCCTCAATCTTCAATCCTCAAACCTCAATCCTCAACCGTCAGGCCTCGTCCTCAATCCTCAACCCTCAATCCTCAATCCACAACCTTCAATCCTCAATACTCAATATTCAATCCTCAATCCTCAGTCCTCAATTCTCAATCTTCAATCCTCAATCCTCAACCCTCAATCCTCAATCCTCATTCTTCAATCCTCAATACCCAATCCTCAATGTTCAATACTCTATCCTCAATTCTCAATTCTCAATCTTCAATCCTTAATCCTCAATCCTCAATCCTCAATCCTCAATCCTCATTCTTCAATCCTCAATACCCAATCCTCAATCTTCAATCCTCAACCCTCAATCCTCAATTCTCAATCCTCAATCCTCAATCCTCAATGCTCAATCCCCTATCCTCATTCTTCAAACCTCAATCCTGAATCCTCAATCCTGAATCCTCAATCTTCAGCCCTCAATGCTCAACAATCAGTTGTCAATACTCAATCCTCAGAAGAATATCCTCAATTCACATTTTTCAATACGCAATACTCAATCTGCAATCTTCAAATCTCTATCCACAAACATCAATTCTCATCACTCAACCCTGAACGCTCAGTCCTCAATGTTCAATTCTCAATCCTCAATCCTCAATCCTCAATCCTCAATCCTCAATCCTCAATCCTCAGTAATCAATACTCAATCTTCAATTCTCAATCGTCAATCCTCTGTCCCCAATCCTCAATCCTCAATCCTCGTTCCTCAAACCTCAATCCACAACACACAGTCCTCATCCTCAATTCTCAATTCTCAATCCTCAATCCTCAATCCTCAGACCACAAACATCAATATTCAACACTCGGACCTGGTCCTCAATCCACAACCCTCAATCCTCAATCCTCAATCTTCAATCATCAGTACTCAATCTTCAATACTCAATCCTCAACCCTCAATCCTCAATCCTGAATCCTCAATCTTTAATACTCAATCCTCAATCCTCAATCCTCAATCCTAAACCTTCAACCCTCAACACTCAATCTGCAATCCTCAATCCTCAATCCTCAATCCTCAATCCTCAATCCTCAATCCTCAATCTTCAATCCTCAATACTCAATCTTCAGTCCTCAATCCTCAATCCTCAAACCTCAATCCTCATTCTTCAATCCTCAACACCCAATCCTCAATCTTCAATTCTCAATCTTCAATCCTCAATTCTCAATCCTCAATCCTCAACCCTCAGATCTCAAACATCAATACTCAACCCTCAGTCCTCGTCCTCAATCCACAACACTCAATCCTCGATCCTCAATCTTCAATCATCAATATTCAATTTTCAATCCTCAATCCTCAATCCTCAATACACAATCCTCAATCCAGAATGTTCAGTCCTCAATACCCAATCCTCAATCTTCTATCCTCAACCCTCAATCCTCAATCCTCAATCCTCAATCCTCAATCCTCAGTCCTCAAACCTCAATCCTTATTCCTCTATCCTGAATCCTCAATCTTCAGCCCTCAGTCCTCAACAATCAGTTGTCAATCCTCAATCCTCAGTAGAATATCCTCAATTCACTGGTTTCAATACTCAATACTCAACCTGCAATCTTCAAATCATTATCCACAAACATCAATTCTGATCACTCAACCCTCAACACTCAGTCCCCAATCCTCAATCTTCAATCCTCAATCCTCAATCCTCAATCCTCAATCCTCAATCTTCAATGCTCAATACTCAATCTTCAATCCTCGGTCCTCAATCCTCAATCGTCAATCTCCAATCCTGAGTACTCAATCTTCAATCATTCAATCCTCAATCCTCAATCCTCAATCCTCAACCCTCATCCTTCAGTCCTCAATACCCAATCCTCAATCTTCAATCCTCAATCCTCAATCCTCAATTCTCAACCCTCAACCCTCAGTCCTCAATCTTCAGTCCTCAGTCCTCAAGAATCAGTTGTCAATCCTCAATCCCCAACAGAACATCCACAATTCACAGTTTTCAATACTCAATACTCAATCTGCAATCCTCAATACTCAATCCTCAATTCTAAACTCTCAACCCTCAGTCCTCAGTCCTCAAACCTCAATCCTCAAACCTCAGCCCTCAATCCTCAATCCTCAATCCTCAATCCTCAATTTTCAATCCTCAATACACAATCTTCAATCCTCCATACTCAATCCTCAATCCTCAATCCTCAATCGTCAGTCTTCAATCCTCAATACTCAATCTTCAGTCCTCAATCCTCAATCCTCAATCCTCAATCCTCATTCTACAATCCTCAAAACCGAATCCTCAATCTTCAATCATCAATCCTCGATCCTCAATTCTCAATCCTCAATCCTCAGTCCTCAGTCCTCAAACCTCAATCCTCAACCCTCAGCCCTCATCCTTAATCCTCAATCGTCAATCCTCAGTCGTCAGCCGTCAAATCTCAACCCTCAAACCTCAGACCTCATCCTCAATCCTCAATTCTCAATCCTCAATCCTCAATCCTCAATCCCCAATACTCAACTTTCAATCCTCAATCCTCAATCCTCAATCCTAAATACTCAATCCTCAGTCATCAATACTCAATCTTCAATACTCAATCCTCAATCCTTAATCCTCAATCCTCAATCCTCAATCCTCAATCCTCATTCCTCAAACCTCAACCCTCAACCCTCAGTCCTCATCCTCAAATCTCAATTCTCAAACTTCAGTCCTCAACCGACAGTCCTCGTCTTCAATCCTCAACACTCAATCCTCATTGCTCAATCTTCAATTATCAATACTCAATCTTCAATCCTCAATCCTCAATCCTCAATCCTCAATTTTCTATCCTCAATCCTCAATCCACAATCCTCAATCCTCATTCTTCAATCCTCAATACCGAATCCTCAATCTTCAATCCTCAATCCTCAATCCTCAATTCTCAATCTTCAATCCTCAACCCTCAATCCTCAATCCTCAATCTTCATTCTTCAATCCTCAATACCCAATCCTCAATCTTCAACCCTCAATCCTCAATCCTCAATTCTCAATCGTCAATCCTCAGCCCTCAGTCCTCAAACCTCAATCCTGAACCCCCAGCCCTCATCCTGAATCCTCAATCCTCAATCCTCAATCCTCAATCCTCAATCCTCAGTCCTCAAACCTCAATCCTGAATCCTCAATCGTGAATCCTCAATCTTCATCCCTCAGTCCTCAACAATCAGTTGTCAATCCTCAATCCTCAGTAGAATATCCTCAATTCACAGTTTTTAATACGCAGTACTCAATCTGCAATCTTCAAATCTCTATCCACAAACATCAATTCTCACCACTCAACCCTGAACGCACAGTCCTCAATGTTCAATTCTCAATCCTCAATTCTCAATCTTCAATCCTCAATACTGAATCTTCAATCCTCAATCCTCAATCCTCAATCCTCAATCCTCATTCTTCAATCCTCAATACCCAATCCTCAATCTTCAATACTCAATCCTCAATCCTCAATTCTCAATCTTCAATCCTCAATCCTCAATCCTCAATCCTCAATCCTCATTCTTCAATCCTGAATACCCAATCCTCAATCTTCAATCCTCAATCCTCAATCCTCAATTCTCAATCCTCAATCCTCAATCCTCAATCCTCAATCCCCAATCCTCATTCTTCAAACCTCAATCCTCAACCCTCAGTCCTCATCCTCAGTTCTCAATTCTCAATCCTCAACCCTCAATCCTCAATATTCAATCCTCAATAATCAATCTCCAATCCTAGATCCCCAATTCCCAATACTCAACCTTCAATCCTCAATCCTCAACCCTCAATCCTCAATCCTGAATCCTCAATCCTCAATCCTCAAACATCAATATTCAACACTCGGACCTTGTCCTCAATCCACAACCCTCAATCCGCAATCCTCAAAGTTCAATCATCAATACTCAATCTTCAATCCTCAATCCTCAACCCTCAATCCCCAATCCTGAATCCTCAATCTTTAATCCGCAATCCTCAATCCTCAATCCTCAATCCTCAATCCTCAATCCTCAATCCTCAATCCTCATTCCTCAAACCTCAATCACCAACCCTCAGTCCTCATCCTCAATTCTCAATTCTCAATCCTCAATCCTCAATCCTCAATCTTCAATACTCATTCCTCAATCCTCAATTCTCAATCTTCAATCCTCAATCCTCAATCCTCAATCCTCAATCCTCATTCTTCAATCCTCAATTCCCAATCCTCAATCTTCAATCCTCAATCCTCAATCCTCAATTCTCAATCGTCAATCCTCAGTACTCAGCCCTCAAACCTCAATCCTCAACCCCCAGGCCTCATCCTGAATCCTCAATCCTCAATCCTCAATCCTCAATCCTCAATCATCAACGTTCAATCCGCAATACCCAATCCTCAATCCTCAATCCTCAATCCCCAATCCTCAATCATCAATCCTCAATCCTCAATCCTCAATCCTCAGTCCTCAAACCTCATTCCGGCATCCTGAATCCTGAATCCTCAATCTTCAGCCCTCAGTCCTCAACAATCAGTTGTCAATCCTCATTTCTCAGTAGAATATCCTCAATTCACAGTTTTCAATACGCAGTACTCAATCTGCAATCTTCAAATCTCTATCCACAAACATCAATCCTCATCACTCAACCCTGAACGTTCAGTCCTCAATGTTCAATTCTCAATCCTCAATTCTCAATCTTCAATCCTCAATACTGAATCTTCAATCCTCAATCCTCAATCCTCAATCCTCGTTCCTCATACCTCAACCCTCAACCCTCAGTCCTCATCCTCAATTCTCAATTCTCAATTCTCAATCCTCAATCCTCAATCCTCAATCTTCAATCCTCATTAATCAATCTCCAATCCTAGATCCTGAATCCCCAATCCTCAATCCTCAATCCTCAACCGTCAGTCCTCGTCCTCAATCCTCAACCCTCAATCTTCAATCCTCAATCTTCAATCCTCAATACTCAATATTCAATCCTCAATCCTCAATCCTCAATCCTCAATCTTCAATCCTCAATCCTCAACCCTCAATCCTCAATCCTCATTCTTCAATCCTCAATACCCAATCCTCAATCTTCAATACTCAATCCTCAATCCTCAATTCTCAATCTTCAATTCTCAATCCTCAATCCTCAATCCTCAATCCTCAATCCTCATTCCTCAATCCTCAATACCCAATCCTCAATCTTCAATCCTCAATCCTCAATCCTCAATTCTCAATCCTCAATCCTCAATCCTCAATCCCCAATCCTCATCCTTCAAACCTCAATTCTCAACCCTCAGTCCTCATCCTCAATTCTCAATTCTCAATCCTCAATCCCCAATCCTCAATATTCAAAACTCAATATTCAATCTCCAAACCTAGATCCCCAATTCCCAATCCTCAATCTTCAATTCTCAATCTTCAATCCTCAATTCTCAATCCTCAATCCTCAATCCTCAGACCTCAAACATCAATACTCAACCCTCAGTCCTCGTCCTCAATCCACAACACTCAATCCTCGATCCTCAATCTTCAATCATCAATATTCAATTTTCAATCCTCAATCCTCAATCCTCTATCCTCAATCTTCAATCCTCAATACTCAATCTTCAATCCTCAATCCTCAGTCCACAAACCTCAATTTTGAATCCTCAATCCTGCATCCTCAATCTTCAGTCCTCAGTCCTCAAGAATCAGTTGTCAATCCTCAATCCCCAATAGAACATCCACAATTCACAGTTTTCAATACTCAATACTCAATCTGCAATCCTCAATCCTCAATCCTCAATTCTAAACCCACAACCCTCAGTCCTCAGTCCTCAAACCTCAATCCTCAAACCTCAGCCCTCAATCCTCAATCCTCAATCCTCAATCCTCGATTTTCAATCCTCAATACACAATCTTCAATCCTCAATACTCAATCCTCAATCCTCAATTCTCAATCGTCAGTCTTCAATCCTCAATACCCAATCTTCAATCCTCAATCCTCAATCCTCAATCCTCAATCCTCATTCTACAATCCTCAACTCCGAATCCTCAATCTTCAATCATCAATCCTCGATCCTCAATTCTCAATCCTCAATCCTCAGTCCTCAGCCCTCAAACCTCAATCCTCAACCCTCAGCCCTCATCCTCAATCCTCAATCGTCAATCCTCAGTCGTCAGCCGTCAAATCTCAACCCTCAACCCTCAGACCTCATCCTCAATCCTCAATTCTCAATCCTCAATCCTCGATCCTCAATCCCCAATACTCTACCTTCAATCCTCAATTCTCAATCCTCAATCCTAAATACTCAATCCTCAGTCATCAATACTCAATCTTCAATACTCAATCCTCAATCCTCAATCCTCAATCCTCAATCCTCAATCCTCAATCCTCAATCCTCAATCCTCATTCCTCAAACCTCAACCCTCAACCCTCAGTCCTCAGCCTCAATTCTCAATTCTCAAGCTTCAGTCCTCAACCGACAGTCCTCGTCTTCAATCCTCAACACTCAATCCTCATTGCTCAATCTTCAATTATCAATACTCAATCTTCAATCCTCAATCCTCAATCCTCAATCCTCAATCTTCAATCCTCAATCCTCAATCCACAATCCTCAATCCTCATTCTTCAATCCTCAATACCGAATCCTCAATCTTCAATCCTCAATCCTCAATCCTCAATTCTCAATCGTCAATCCTCAGCCCTCAGTCCTCAAACCTCAATCCTCAACCCCCAGCCCTCATCCTGAATCCTCAATCCTCAATCCTCAATCCTCAATCCTCAATCCTCAATGTTCAATCCGCAATACCCAATCCTCAATCTTCAATCCTCAATCCCCAATCCTCAATCCTCAATCCTCAATCCTCAATCCTCAATCCTCAGTCCTCAAACCTCAATCCTGAATCCTCAATCGCGAATCCTCAATCTTCATCCCTCAGTCCTCAACAATCAGTTGTCAATCCTCAATCCTCAGTAGAATATCCTCAATTCACAGTTTTCAATACGCAGTACTCAATCTGCAATCTTCAAATCTCTATCCACAAACATCAATTCTCATCACTCAACCCTGAACGAACAGTCCTCAATGTTCAATTCTCAATCCTCAATTCTCAATCTTCAATCCTCAATCCTCAATCCTCAATCCTCAATCCTCATTCTTCAATCCTCAATACCCAATCCTCAATCTTCAATACTCAATCCTCAATCCTCAATTCTCAATCTTCAATCCTCAATCCTCAATCCTCAATCCTCAATCCTCAATCCTCATTCTTCACTCCTGAATACACAATCCTCAATCTTCAATCCTCAATCCTCAATCCTCAATTCTCAATCCTCAATCCTCAATCCTCAATCCTCAACCCTCAATCCTCAATCCTCATTCTTCAATCCTCAATACCCAATCCTCAATATTCAATACTCAATCCTCAATCCTCAATTCTCAATCTTCAATTCTCAATTCTCAATCCTCAATCCTCAATCCTCAATATTCAAAACACAATATTCAATCTCCAAACCTAGATCCCCAATTCCCAATCCTCAATCTTCAATTCTCAATCTTCAATCCTCAATTCTCAATCCTCAATCCTCAATCCTCAGACCTCAAACATCAATACTCAACCCTCAGTCCTCGTCCTCAATCCACAACACTCAATCCTCGATCCTCAATCTTCAATCATCAATATTCAATTTTCAATCCTCAATCCTCAATCCTCTATCCTCAATCTTCAATCCTCAATACTCAATCTTCAATCCTCAATCCTCAGTCCACAAACCTCAATTCTGAATCCTCAATCCTGCATCCTCAATCTTCAGTCCTCAGTCCTCAAGAATCAGTTGTCAATCCTCAATCCCCAATAGAACATCCACAATTCACAGTTTTCAATACTCAATACTCAATCTGCAATCCTCAATCCTCAATCCTCAATTCTAAACTCTCAACCCTCAGTCCTCAGTCCTCAAACCTCAATCCTCAAACCTCAGCCCTCAATACTCAATCCTCAATCCTCAATCCTCAATTTTCAATCCTCAATACACAATCTTCAATCCTGAATACTCAATCGTCAATCCTTAATCCTCAATCGTCAGTCTTCAATCCTCAATACTCAATCTTCAATCCTCAATCCTCAACCCTCAATCCTCAATTCTCATTCTACAATCCTCAACACCGAATCCTCAATCTTCAATCATCAATCCTCGATCCTCAATTCTCAATCCTCAATCCTCAGTCCTCAGTCCTCAAACCTCAATCCTCAACCCTCAGCCCCCATCCTCAATCCTCAATCGTCAATCCTCAGTCGCCAGCCGTCAAATCTCAACCCTCAACCCTCAGACCTCATCCTCAATCCTCAATTCTCAATCCTCAATCCTCAATCCTCAATCCCCAATACCCAACCTTCAATCCTCAATCATCAATGCTCAATCCTAAATACTCAATCCTCAGTCATCAATACTCAATCTTCAATACTCAATCCTCAATCCTCAATCCTCAATCCTCAATCCTCTATCCTCAATCGTCATTCCTCAAACCTCAACCCTCAACCCTCAGTCCTCATCCTCAATTCTCAATTCTCAAACTTCAGTCCTCTACCGACAGTCCTCGTCTTCAATCCTCAACACTCAATCCTCATTGCTCAATCTTCAATTATCAATACTCAATCTTCAATCCTCATTCCTCAATCCTCAATCCTCAATCTTCAATCCTCAATCCTCAATCCACAATCCTCAATCCTCATTCTTCAATCCTCAATACCGAATCCTCAATCTTCAATCCTCAATCCTCAATCCTCAATTCTCAATCTTCAATCCTCAACCCTCAATCCTCAATCCTCAATCCTCATTCTTCAATCCTCAATACCCAATCCTCAATCTTCAATCCTCAATCCTCAATCCGCAATTCTCAATCGTCAATCCTCAGCCCTCAGTCCTCAAACCTCAATCCTCAACCCCCAGCCCTCATCCTGAATCCTCAATCCTCAATCCTCAATCCTCAATCCTCAATCCTCAATGTTCAATCCGCAATACCCAATCCTCAATCTTCAATCCTCAATCCCCAATCCTCAATCCCCAATCCTCAATCCTCAATCCTCAATCCTCAGTCCTCAAATCTCAATCCTGAATCCTCAATCGTGAATCCTCAATCTTCATCCCTCAGTCCTCAACAATCAGTTGTCAATCCTCAATCCTCAGTAGAATATCCTCAATTCACAGTTTTCAATGCGCAGTACTCAATCTGCAATCTTCAAATCTCTATCCACAAACATCAATTCTCATCACTCAACCCTGAACGCACAGTCCTCAATGTTCAATCCTCGATCCTCAATTCTCAATCTTCAATCCTCAATACTGAATCTTCAATCCTCAATCCTCAATCCTCAATCCTCAATCCTCATTCTTCAATCCTCAATACCCAATCCTCAATCTTCAATACTCAATCCTCAATCCACAATTCTCAATCTTCAATCCTCAATCCTCAATCCTCAATCCTCAATCCTCATTCTTCAATCCTGAATACCCAATCCTCAATCTTCAATCCTCAATCCTCATTCTTCAATCCTCAACACCCACTCCTCAATCTTCAATTCTCAATCTTCAATCCTCAATTCTCAATCCTCAATCCTCAATCCTCAATCCTCAACCCTCAATCCTCAATCCTGAATCCTCAATCCTCAATCCTCAAACGTCAATATTCAACACTCGGACCTGGTCCTCAATCCACAACCCTCAATCCTCAATCTTCAGTCATCAATACTCAATGTTCAATCCTCAATCCTCAACCCTCAATCCTCAATCCTGAATCCTCAATCTTTAATCCGCAATCCTCAATCCTCAATCCTCAATCCTAAACCTTCAACCCTCAACACTCAATATTCAATCCCCAATCCTCAATCCTCAATACTCAATCCTCAATCCTCAATCTTCAATCCTCAATACTCAATCTTCAGTCCTTAATCCTCAATCCTCAATCCTCAATCCTCATTCTTCAATCCTCAACACCCACTCCTCAATCTTCAATTCTCAATCTTCAATCCTCAATTCTCAATCCTCAATCCTCAATCCTCAGACCTCAAACATCAATACTTAACCCTCAGTCCTCGTCCTCAATCCACAACACTCAATCCTCGATCCTCAATCTTCAATCATCAATATTCAATTTTCAATCATCAATCCTCACTCCTCAATACACAATCCTCAATCCTGAATGTTCAGTACTCAATACCCAATCCTCAATCTTCTATCCTCAGCCCTCAATCCTCAATCCTCAATCCTCAATCCTCAGTCCTCAGTCCTCAATCCTCAATTCTCAAACCTCAATCCTCAACCGTCAGTCCTCGTCCTCAATCCTCAATCCTCAATCCTCAATCCTCAATCCCCAATCCTCATTCTTCAAACCTCAATCCTCAACCCTCAGTCCGCATCCTCAATTCTCAATCCTCAATCCTCAATCCTCAATATTCAAAACTCAATATTCAATCTCCAAACCTAGATCCCCAATTCCCAATCCTCAATCTTCAATCCTCAATCCTCAATCCTCAATTCTCAATCCTCAATCCTCAATCCTCAGACCTCAAACATCAATATTCAACACTCGGACCTGTTCCTCAATCCACAACCCTCAATCCTCGATCCTCAATCTTCAATCATCAATACTCAATCTTCAGTCCTCAATCCTCAACCCTCAATCCTCAATCCTCAATCCTCTATCTTTAATCCTAAATCCTCAATCCTCAATCCTCAATCCTATACCTTCAACCCTCAATACTCAATCTTCAATCCTCAATCCTCAATCCTCAATCCACAATCCTCAATCCTCAATCCTCAATCTTCAGTCCTCAATACTCAATCTTCAATCCTCAATCCTCAATCCTCAATCCTCAATCCTCAACACCGAATCCTCAATCTTCAATTCTCAACCTTCCGTCCACAATTCTCAATCCTCAATCCTCAATCCTCAGACCTCATACATCAATACTCAACCCTCAGTCCTCGTCCTCAATCCACAACACTCAATCCTCGATCCTCAATCTTCAACCATCAATATTCAATTTTCAATACTCAATCGTCAATCCTCAATACTCAATCCTCAATCCTCAATGTTCAATCCTCAATACCCAATCCTCAATCATCTATCCTCAATTCTCAATCCTCAATCCTCAATCCTCAATCCTTAATCCTCAGTCCTCAAACCTCAATCCTTATTCCTCAATACTGAATCCTCAATCTTCAGCCCTCAGTCTCAACAATCAGTTGTTAATCCTCAATCCTCAGTCGAATATCCTCAATTCACAGGTTTCGATGCTCAATACTCAACCTGCAATCTTAAAATCTCTATCTACAAACATCAATTCTCATCACTCAACCCTCAACACTCAGTCCCCAATCCTCAAACTTCAATCCTCAATCCTCAATCCTCAATCCACAATCCTCAATCTTCAATCCTCAATCCTCAATCCTCAATCCTCAATCCTCAATTCTCAATTCTCAATCCTCAATCTTCAATCCTTAATACTCAATTTTCAATCCTCAATCCTCAATCCTCAATCCTTAATCCTCAATCGTCAATCCTCAATCCTCAATCCTCAATCTTCGATCCTCAATCCTCAATCCTCAATCCTCAATCCTCAATCTTCAATCCTCAATACTCAATCCTCAATCCCCAGTCGTCAATCCTCAATGTTCAACCCGCAATATCCAATCCTCAATCGTCAATCCTCAATCCCCAATCCTCAATCTTCAATCCTCAATCCTCAATCTTCAGTTCTCAATACTCAATCTTCAATCCTCAATCCTCAATCCCCAATCCTCAATCCTCATTCTTCAATCCTCAACACCCAATCCTCAATCTTCAATTCTCAACCTTCAATCCACAATTCTCAATCCTCAATCCTCAATCCTCAGACCTCAAACATCAATACTCAACCCTCAGTCCTCGTCCTCAATCCACAACACTCAATCCTCGATCCTCAATCTTCAACCATCAATATTCAATTTTCAATACTCAATCGTCAATCCTCAATACTCATTACTCAATCCTCAATGTTCAATCCTCAATACCCAATCCTCAATCTTCTATCCTCAATCCTCAATCCTCAATCCTCAATCCTCAATCCTCAATCCTCAGTCCTCAAACCTCAATCCTTATTCCTCAATACTGAATCCTCAATCTTCAGCCCTCAGTCCTCAACAATCACTTGTCAATCCCCATTCCTCAGTAGAATATCCTCAATTCACAGGTTTCAATACTCAATACTCAACCTGCAATCTTAAAATCTCTATCTACAAACGTCAATTCTCATAACTCAACCCTCAACACTCAGTCCCCAATCCTCAAACTTCAATCCTCAATCCTCAATCCTCAATCCTCAATCCTCAATCTTCAATCCTCAATACTCAATCTTCAATCCTCGGTCCTCAATCCTCAATCGTCAATACTCAACCATCAACCCTCAATTCTCAATACTCAATGGAATATCCTGAATTCTCAGGGTTCAATACTCAAACCTCAATCCTCAACCCTCAGCCCTCAGCCCTCATTCTCCATCCTCAATCCTCAATCCTCAATAATCAATCTTCAATCCCCAATACTCAATCTTCAATCCTCAATCCTCAATCCTCAATCCTCAATCCTCAATCCTCAGTCATCAATACTCAATCTTCAATACTCAATCTTCAATCCTCAATCCTCAATCCTAAACCTTCAACCCTCAACACTCAATCTTCAATCCCCAATCCTCAATCCTCAATACTCAATCCTCAATCCTCAATCTTCAATCCTCAATACTCAATCTTCAGTCCTTAATCCTCAATCCTCAATCCTCAATCCTCATTCTTCAATCCTCAACACCCACTCCTCAATCCTCAATCCTCAATCCTCAATCCTCAGTCCTCAGTAATCAATCCTCAGTCTTCAATACTCAATCGTCAATCCTCAGTCCTCAATCCTCAATCCTCAATCCTCTTTCCTCATACCTCAACCTTCAACCCTCAGTCCTCATCCTCTATTCTCAATTCTCAATTCTCAATCCTCAATCCTCAATCCTCAATCTTCAATCCTCATTAATCAATCTCAAATCCTAGATCCTGAATCCCCAATCCTCAATCCTCAATCCTCAATCCTCAATCCTCAACCGTCAGTCCTCGTCCTCAATCCACAACCCTGAATCCTCAATCCTCAATGCTCAATGTTCAATCCTCAATCCTCAATCCTCAATCCTCAATCCTCAATTCTCAATCCTCAATCCTCAATCTTCAATCCTCAATACTCAATCTTCAATCCTCGGTCCTCAATCCTCAATCGTCAATACTCAACCATCAACCCTCAATTCTCAATACTCAATAGAATATCCTGAATTCTCAGGGTTCAATACTCAAACCTCAATCCTCAACCCTCAGCCCTCAGCCCTCATTCTCCATCCTCAATCCTCAATCCTCAATCCTCAATCTTCAATCCCCAATACTCAATCTTCAATCCTCAATCCTCAATCCTCAATCCTCAATCCTCAATCCTCAGTCATCAATACTCAATCTTCAATACTCAATCTTCAATCCTCAATACACTATCCTCAATCCTCAATCCTCAATCCTCAATCCTCAAACCTCAATCCTCAGCCCTCAGTCCTCATCCTCAATTATCAATTCTCAATCCTCAATCCTCAATCCCCAATCCTCAACCTTCAATACTCAATCCTCAATCCTCAATCCTCAACCTTCAATCCTCAATACTCAATCTTCAATCTTCAATCCTCAATCCTCAATCCTCAATCCTCAATCCTCAATCTTCAATCCTTAATACTCAATCTTGAATCCTCAATCCTCAATCCTCAATCTACAATCCTCAATACTCAATCCTCAATCATCAATCCTCTGTCCTCAATGTTCAATCCGCAATACCCAATCCTCAATCGTCAATCCTCAATCCCCAATCCTCAATCTTCAATCCTCAATCCTCAATCCTCAACCCTCAACACTCAATCCTCAATCCTCGTTCTTCAATCCTCAATACCCTATCCTCAATATTCAATCCTCAATCCTCAATCCTCAATCCTCAATTCTCAATCCTTAATCCTCATACCTCAATCCTCAATCCCCAATCCTCATCCTTCAAACCTCAATCCTCAACCCTCAGTACTCATCCTCAATTCTCAATTCTCAATCCCCAATCCTCAATGCTCAATCTTCAATCATCAATACTCAATCTTCAATCCTCAATACTGAGTCTTCAATCCTCAATCCTCAATCCTCAATCTTCAATCCTCAGTCCCCAATCCTCAATCTTCAATCCTCTATCCTCAATCCTCAATCCTCAATCCTCAATCCACAGTCCTTAGGCCTCAAACCTCAACCCTCAACTCTCAGAACTCATCCTCAATCCTCAATCCTCAATCCTCAATCCTCAATCCTCAATCCTCAATCTTCAATCCTCAATCCTCAATCCTCAATCCTCAATACTCATTCTTCAATCCTCAACGCCCAATCCTCAATCTTCAATCCTCAATCCTCAATCCTCAATTCTCAATCCTCAATCCTCAGTCCTCAGTCCTCAAACCTCAATCCTCAACCCTCATGCCTCATCCTCAATCCTCAAACCTCAACCCTCAATCCTCAAACTTCAATCCTCAATCTTCAATTCTCAATCCTCAATCCTCGATTCTCAATCCTCAATCGTCATTCCTCAGACCACAAACATCAATATACAACCCTCGGTACTCGTCCTCAATCCACAATCCTCAATCCTCAATCCTCAACCTTCAATCATCAATATTCAATCTTCAATCCTCAATCCTCAAAGCTCAATCATCAATCCTCAATCCTCAATCTTTTATCCTCAGTCCTCAATACTCAATCCTCGATCCTATATCTTCAACCCTCAATACTCAATCTTCAATCCTCAATCCTCAATCCTCAAACATCAATCTTCAATCCTCAATCCTCAAAACTCAATCCTCAATCCTCAATCCTCAATCTTTAATCCTCAATCCTCAATACTCAATCCACGATCCTAAATCTTCAACACTCAATACTCAATCTTCAATACTCAATCCTCAATCCTCAATCATCAATCCTCAATCCTCAATCCTCAATCCTCAATCTTCAATCCTCAATCCTCAATCCTCAATCCTCAATTCTCAATCCTTAATCCTCATACCTCAATCCTCAATCCCCAATCCTCATCCTTCAAACCTCAATCCTCAACCCTCAGTACTCATCCTCAATTCTCAATTCTCAATCCCCAATCCTCAATGCTCAATCTTCAATCATCAATACTCAATCTTCAATCCTCAATACTGAGTCTTCAATCCTCAATCCTCAATCCTCAATCTTCAATCCTCAGTCCCCAATCCTCAATCTTCAATCCTCCATCCTCAATCCTCAATCCTCAATCCTCAATCCACAGTCCTTAGGCCTCAAACCTCAACCCTCAACTCTCAGAACTCATCCTCAATCCTCAATCCTCAATCCTCAATCCTCAATCCTCAATCCTCAAACCTCAATCTTCAATCCTCAATCCTCAATCCTCAATCCTCAATACTCATTCTTCAATCCTCAACGCCCAATCCTCAATCTTCAATCCTCAATCCTCAATCCTCAATTCTCAATCCTCAATCCTCAGTCCTCAGTCCTCAAACCTCAATCCTCAACCCTCATGCCTCATCCTCAATCCTCAAACCTCAACCCTCAATCCTCAAACTTCAATCCTCAATCTTCAATTCTCAATCCTCAATCCTCGATTCTCAATCCTCAATCGTCATTCCTCAGACCACAAACATCAATATACAACCCTCGGTACTCGTCCTCAATCCACAATCCTCAATCCTCAATCCTCAACCTTCAATCATCAATATTCAATCTTCAATCCTCAATCCTCAAAGCTCAATCATCAATCCTCAATCCTCAATCTTTTATCCTCAGTCCTCAATACTCAATCCTCGATCCTATATCTTCAACCCTCAATACTCAATCTTCAATCCTCAATCCTCAATCCTCAAACATCAATCTTCAATCCTCAATCCTCAAAACTCAATCCTCAATCCTCAATCCTCAATCTTTAATCCTCAATCCTCAATACTCAATCCACGATCCTAAATCTTCAACACTCAATACTCAATCTTCAATACTCAATCCTCAATCCTCAATCATCAATCCTCAATCCTCAATCCTCAATCCTCAATCTTCAATCCTCAATACTCAATTTTCAATCCGCAATACTCAATCCTCAATCCTCAATCCTCATTCTTCAATCCTCAACACCCAATCATCAATCTTCAATCCTCAATCCTCAATCCTCAATTCTCAATGCTCAATCCTCAATCCTCAGAACTCAAACATCAATACTCAGCCCTCAGTCCTCGTTCTCAATCCACAACTCTCAATCCTCGATCCTCAATCTTCAATCATCAATATTCAATCTTCAATCCTCAAACCTCAATACTCAATGTTCAATCCTCAATACGCAATCCTCAATCTTCAATCCTCAATCCTCAATACTCAACCTTCAATCCTCAATCCTCAATCCTCAATCCTCAATCCTCAATCCTCAGTCATCAATCCTCAATCTTCAATACTCAATCGTCAATCCTCAGTCCTCAATCTTCAATCCCCTATCCTCGTTCCTCGAACCTCAATACTCAACCCTTAGTCCTCACCCTCAATTCTCAATTCTCAATCCTCAATCCTCAATCCTCAATCTTCAATCCTCAATAATCAATCTCCAATCCTAGATCCTCAATACCCAATCCTCAATCCTTAATCCTCAATCTTCAATCCTCAATCCCGAGTCCTCAAACTTCAATCCTCAATGCTCAATCCTCAATCCTCACTCCTCAGTCCTCAATCATCAATCCTCAATCCTCAAACCTCAAACCTCAACCGTCAGTCCTCGTCCTCAATCCTCAACACTCAATCCTCAATCCTCAACCGTGAATCCCCAATACTCAATCTTCAATTCTCAATCCTCAATCCTCAATCCTCAACCTTCAATCCTCAATCCTCAATCCTCAATCCTCAGTCATCAATCCTCAACCCTCAATCCTCAACATTCAATCCTCAACACCCAATCCTCAATCTTCAATTCTCAACCTTCAATCCACAATTCTCAATCCTCAATCCTCAATCCTCAGACCTCAAACATCAATACTCAACCCTCAGTCCTCGTCCTCAATCCACAACACTCAATCCTCGATCCTCAATCTTCAACCATCAATATTCAATTTTCAATACTCAATCGTCAATCCTCAATACTCATTCCTCAATCCTCAATGTTCAATCCTCAATACCCAATCCTCAATCTTCTATCCTCAATCCTCAATCCTCAATCCTCAATCCTCAATCCTCAATCCTCAGTCCTCAAACCTCAATCCTTATTCCTCAATACTGAATCCTCAATCTTCAGCCCTCAGTCCTCAACAATCACTTGTCAATCCCCATTCCTCAGTAGAATATCCTCAATTCACAGGTTTCAATACTCAATACTCAACCTGCAATCTTAAAATCTCTATCTACAAACATCAATTCTCATAACTCAACCCTCAACACTCAGTCCCCAATCCTCAAACTTCAATCCTCAATCCTCAATCCTCAATCCTCAATCCTCAATCTTCAATCCTCAATACTCAATCTTCAATCCTCGGTCCTCAATCCCCAATCGTCAATCTCCAGTCCTGAATACTCAACCTTCAATCCTCAATCCTCAATCCTCGATTCCCAACCATCAATCCTCAATTCTCAATACTCAATAGAAAATCCTGAATTTTCAGTATTCAATGCTCAAACCTCAACCCTCAACCCTCAGCCCTCATCCTCAATCCTCAATCCTCAATCCTCAATCCTCAATATTCAATCCTCAATACTCAATCTTCAATCCTCTATCCTGAATCCACAATCCTCAATCCTCAATACTCAATCCTCAATCGTCAATCCCCAATCTTCAATACTCAATCCCCAATCCTCAATCCTCAATCCTCAATACTCAACCATCAATCCTCAATTCTCAATACACAATAGAATATCCTGAATTTTCAGGATTCAATACTCAAACCTCAACCCTCAACCCTCAGCCCTCATCCTCAATCCTCAATCCTCAATTCTCAATCCTTAATCCTCATACCTCAATCCTCAATCCCCAATCCTCATCCTTCAAACCTCAATCCTCAACCCTCAGTACTCATCCTCAATTCTCAATTCTCAATCCCCAATCCTCAATGCTCAATCTTCAATCATCAATACTCAATCTTCAATCCTCAATACTGAGTCTTCAATCCTCAATCCTCAATCCTCAATCTTCAATCCTCAGTCCCCAATCCTCAATCTTCAATCCTCTATCCTCAATCCTCAATCCTCAATCCTCAATCCACAGTCCTTAGGCCTCAAACCTCAACCCTCAACTCTCAGAACTCATCCTCAATCCTCAATCCTCAATCCTCAATCCTCAATCCTCAATCCTCAATCTTCAATCCTCAATCCTCAATCCTCAATCCTCAATACTCATTCTTCAATCCTCAACGCCCAATCCTCAATCTTCAATCCTCAATCCTCAATCCTCAATTCTCAATCCTCAATCCTCAGTCCTCAGTCCTCAAACCTCAATCCTCAACCCTCAGGCCTCATCCTCAATCCTCAAACCTCAACCCTCAATCCTCAAACTTCAATCCTCAATCTTCAATTCTCAATCCTCAATCCTCGATTCTCAATCCTCAATCGTCATTCCTCAGACCACAATCATCAATATTCAACCCTCGGTACTCGTCCTCAATCCACAATCCTCAATCCTCAATCCTCAACCTTCAATCATCAATATTCAATCTTCAATCCTCAATCCTCAATACTCTATGTTCAATCCTCAATACGCAATCCTCAATCTTCAATCCTCAATCCTCAATACTCAACCTTCAATCCTCAATCCTCAATCCTAAATCCTCAATCCTCTATCCTCAATCATCAATCCTCAATCTTCAATACTCAATCCTCAATCTTCAATCCTCAATACTCAATCCTCTATTCTCAATCCTCAATCCTCAATGTTCAATCCGCAATACCCAATCCTCAATTGTCAATCCTCAATCCCCAATCCTCAATCTTCAAACCTCAACCCTCAATCCTCAATCCTCAACCCTCAATCCTCAATGTTCAATCCGGAATACCCAATCCTCAATCTTCAATCCTCGATCCTCAATCCCCAATCCTCAATCCTTAATCTTCAATCCTCAATACTCAATCTTCAATCCTCAATCCTCAATCCTCGGTCCTCAATCCTCAATCGTCAATCTCCATTCCTGAATAATCAATCTTCAATCCTCAATCCTCAATCCTCAATCCTCAATCCTCAATCCTCAATACCCAATCCTCAATCTTCAATCCTCAATCCTCAATCCTCAATTCTCAACCCTCAATCGTCAGTCCTCAGTCCTCAAACCTCAATCCTCAAACCTCAGCCCTCGTCCTCAATCCTCAATCCTCAATCCTCAATCCTCAATACCCAACCATCAATCCTCAATTCTCAATACTCAATAGAATATCCTGAATTTTAAGGATTCAATACTCAAACCTCAACCCTCAACCCTCAGCCCTCATCCTCAATCCCCAATCCTCAATCGTCAATCCTCAATATTCAATCCTCTATACTCAATCTTCAATCCTCAATCCTCAATCCTCAATCCTCAATCCTCAATCCTCAGTCATCAATCATCAATCTTCAATACTCAATCGTCAATCCTCAGTCCTCAATCCTCAATCCCCAATGCTCGTTCCTCAAACCTCAATCCTCAACCCTCAGTCCTCACCTTCAATTCTCAACTCTCAATCCTCAATCCTCAATCCTCAATCTTCAATACTCAATCCTCAATCCTCAATCCTCAATCTTCAATCCTCAATCCTCAATCCTCAATCCTCAATCCTCATTCTTCAATCCTCAACGCCCAATCCTCAATCTTCAATCCTCAATCCTCAATCCTCAATTCTCAATCCTCAATCCTCAGTCCTCAAGCCTCAACCTTCAATCCTCAATCCTCAATCCTCAATCCTCAACCTTCAATCCTCAATACTCAATCTTCAATCTTCAATCCTCAATCCTCAATCCTCAATCCTCAATCCTCAATCTTCAATCCTTAATACTCAATCTTGAATCCTCAATCCTCAATCCTCAATCTTCAATCCTCAATACTCAATCCTCAATCATCAATTCTCTGTCCTCAATGTTCAATCCGCAATACCCAATCCTCAATCTTCAATCCTCAATCCTCAATCCTCAATCCTCAATTCTCAATCCTTAATCCTCATACCTCAATCCTCAATCCCCAATCCTCATCCTTCAAACCTCAATCCTCAACCCTCAGTACTCATCCTCAATTCTCAATTCTCAATCCCCAATCCTCAATGCTCAATCTTCAATCATCAATACTCAATCTTCAATCCTCAATACTGAGTCTTCAATCCTCAATCCTCAATCCTCAATCTTCAATCCTCAGTCCCCAATCCTCAATCTTCAATCCTCTATCCTCAATCCTCAATCCTCAATCCTCAATCCACAGTCCTTAGGCCTCAAACCTCAACCCTCAACTCTCAGAACTCATCCTCAATCCTCAATCCTCAATCCTCAATCCTCAATCCTCAATCCTCAATCTTCAATCCTCAATCCTCAATCCTCAATCCTCAATACTCATTCTTCAATCCTCAACGCCCAATCCTCAATCTTCAATCCTCAATCCTCAATCCTCAATTCTCAATCCTCAATCCTCAGTCCTCAGTCCTCAAACCTCAATCCTCAACCCTCAGGCCTCATCCTCAATCCTCAAACCTCAACCCTCAATCCTCAAACTTCAATCCTCAATCTTCAATTCTCAATCCTCAATCCTCGATTCTCAATCCTCAATCGTCATTCCTCAGACCACAAACATCAATATTCAACCCTCGGTACTCGTCCTCAATCCACAATCCTCAATCCTTAATCCTCAACCTTCAATCATCAATATTCAATCTTCAATCCTCAATCCTCAATACTCTATGTTCAATCCTCAATACGCAATCCTCAATCTTCAATCCTCAATCCTCAATACTCAACCTTCAATCCTCAATCCTCAATCCTAAATCCTCAATCCTCTATCCTCAATCATCAATCCTCAATCTTCAATACTCAATCCTCAATCTTCAATCCTCAATACTCAATCCTCTATTCTCAATCCTCAATCCTCAATGTTCAATCCGCAATACCCAATCCTCAATTGTCAATCCTCAATCCCCAATCCTCAATCTTCAAACCTCAACCCTCAATCCTCAATCCTCAACCCTCAATCCTCAATGTTCAATCCGGAATACCCAATCCTCAATCTTCAATCCTCAATCCTCAATCCCCAATCCTCAATCCTTAATCTTCAATCCTCAATACTCAATCTTCAATCCTCAATCCTCAATCCTCGGTCCTCAATCCTCAATCGTCAATCTCCATTCCTGAATAATCAATCTTCAATCCTCAATCCTCAATCCTGAATCCTCAATCCTCAATCCTCAATACCCAATCCTCAATCTTCAATCCTCAATCCTCAATCCTCAATTCTCAACCCTCAATCGTCAGTCCTCAGTCCTCAAACCTCAATCCTCAAACCTCAGCCCTCGTCCTCAATCCTCAATCCTCAATCCTCAATCCTCAATACCCAACCATCAATCCTCAATTCTCAATACTCAATAGAATATCCTGAATTTTAAGGATTCAATACTCAAACCTCAACCCTCAACCCTCAGCCCTCATCCTCAATCCCCAATCCTCAATCGTCAATCCTCAATATTCAATCCTCTATACTCAATCTTCAATCCTCAATCCTCAATCCTCAATCCTCAATCCTCAATCCTCAGTCATCAATCATCAATCTTCAATACTCAATCGTCAATCCTCAGTCCTCAATCCTCAATCCCCAATGCTCGTTCCTCAAACCTCAATCCTCAACCCTCAGTCCTCACCTTCAATTCTCAACTCTCAATCCTCAATCCTCAATCCTCAATCTTCAATACTCAATCCTCAATCCTCAATCCTCAATCTTCAATCCTCAATCCTCAATCCTCAATCCTCAATCCTCATTCTTCAATCCTCAACGCCCAATCCTCAATCTTCAATCCTCAATCCTCAATCCTCAATTCTCAATCCTCCATCCTCAGTCCTCAAGCCTCAAACCTCAATCCTCAGCCCTCGGCCCTCATCCTCACTCCTCAATACTCAACCCTCAATCCTCAATCTTCAATCCTCAATACTCAATCTGCAATACTCAATCCTCAATTCTCAATCCTCAATACTCAATCCTCAAACGTCAATCCTCCATCCCCAATCCTCAATCTTCTATCGCCAATCCTCAATCCTCAATCCTCAATCCTCAACCTTCAATCCTCAATACTCAATCTTCAACCCTCGATCCTCAATCCCCAATTCTCAATACTCAAACCTCAATCCTCAATCCTCAATATTCAATCCTCAATACTCAGTCTACAATCCTCAATCCTCAATCATCAGTCCTCAATCCTCGTTCTTCTATCCTCAATACCCAATCCTCAATCTTCAATCCTCAATGCTCAATCCTCAACGCTCAATCCTCAATCCTCAATCCTCAATACTCAATCCTCGATCTTCACTCCACAATACTCAATCTTCAATCCTCAATCCTCAATCCTCAATCCTCAATCCTCAATACCCAATCCTCAATCTTCAATCCTCAATCCTCAATCCTCAATTCTCAACCCTCAATCGTCAGTCCTCAGTCCTCAAACCTCAATCCTCAAACCTCAGCCCTCGTCCTCAATCTTCAATCCTCAATCCTCAATCCTCAATACCCAACCATCAATCCTCAATTCTCAATACTCAATAGAATATCCTGAATTTTAAGGATTCAATACTCAAACCTCAACCCTCAACCCTCAGCCCTCATCCTCAATCCCCAATCCTCAATCGTCAATCCTCAATATTCAATCCTCTATACTCAATCTTCAATCCTCAATCCTCAATCCTCAATCCTCAATCCTCAATCCTCAGTCATCAATCATCAATCTTCAATACTCAATCGTCAATCCTCAGTCCTCAATCCTCAATCCCCAATGCTCGTTCCTCAAACCTCAATCCTCAACCCTCAGTCCTCACCTTCAATTCTCAACTCTCAATCCTCAATCCTCAATCCTCAATCTTCAATACTCAATCCTCAATCCTCAATCCTCAATCTTCAATCCTCAATCCTCAATCCTCAATCCTCAATCCTCATTCTTCAATCCTCAACGCCCAATCCTCAATCTTCAATCCTCAATCCTCAATCCTCAATTCTCAATCCTCAATCCTCAGTCCTCAAGCCTCAAACCTCAATCCTCAGCCCTCGGCCCTCATCCTCACTCCTCAATACTCAACCCTCAATCCTCAATCTTCAATCCTCAATACTCAATCTGCAATACTCAATCCTCAATTCTCAATCCTCAATACTCAATCCTCAAACGTCAATCCTCCATCCCCAATCCTCAATCTTCTATCGCCAATCCTCAATCCTCAATCCTCAATCCTCAACCTTCAATCCTCAATACTCAATCTTCAACCCTCAATCCTCAATCCCCAATTCTCAATACTCAAACCTCAATCCTCAATCCTCAATATTCAATCCTCAATACTCAGTCTACAATCCTCAATCCTCAATCATCAGTCCTCAATCCTCGTTCTTCTATCCTCAATACCCAATCCTCAATCTTCAATCCTCAATGCTCAATCCTCAACGCTCAATCCTCAATCCTCAATCCTCAATACTCAATCCTCGATCTTCAATCCACAATACTCAATCTTCAATCCTCAATCCTCAATCCTCAATCCTCAATCCTCAATACCCAATCCTCAATCTTCAATCCTCAATCCTCAATCCTCAATTCTCAACCCTCAATCGTCAGTCCTCAGTCCTCAAACCTCAATCCTCAAACCTCAGCCCTCGTCCTCAATCCTCAATCCTCAATCCTCAATCCTCAATACCCAACCATCAATCCTCAATTCTCAATACTCAATAGAATATCCTGAATTTTAAGGATTCAATACTCAAACCTCAACCCTCAACCCTCAGCCCTCATCCTCAATCCCCAATCCTCAATCGTCAATCCTCAATATTCAATCCTCTATACTCAATCTTCAATCCTCAATCCTCAATCCTCAATCCTCAATCCTCAATCCTCAGTCATCAATCATCAATCTTCAATACTCAATCGTCAATCCTCAGTCCTCAATCCTCAATCCCCAATGCTCGTTCCTCAAACCTCAATCCTCAACCCTCAGTCCTCACCTTCAATTCTCAACTCTCAATCCTCAATCCTCAATCCTCAATCTTCAATACTCAATCCTCAATCCTCAATCCTCAATCTTCAATCCTCAATCCTCAATCCTCAATCCTCAATCCTCATTCTTCAATCCTCAACGCCCAATCCTCAATCTTCAATCCTCAATCCTCAATCCTCAATTCTCAATCCTCAATCCTCAGTCCTCAAGCCTCAAACCTCAATCCTCAGCCCTCGGCCCTCATCCTCACTCCTCAATACTCAACCCTCAATCCTCAATCTTCAATCCTCAATACTCAATCTGCAATACTCAATCCTCAATTCTCAATCCTCAATACTCAATCCTCAAACGTCAATCCTCCATCCCCAATCCTCAATCTTCTATCGCCAATCCTCAATCCTCAATCCTCAATCCTCAACCTTCAATACTCAATACTCAATCTTCAACCCTCAATCCTCAATCCCCAATTCTCAATACTCAAACCTCAATCCTCAATCCTCAATATTCAATCCTCAATACTCAGTCTACAATCCTCAATCCTCAATCATCAGTCCTCAATCCTCGTTCTTCTATCCTCAATACCCAATCCTCAATCTTCAATCCTCAATGCTCAATCCTCAACGCTCAATCCTCAATCCTCAATCCTCAATACTCAATCCTCGATCTTCAATCCACAATACTCAATCTTCAATCCTCAATCCTCAATCCTCAATCCTCAATCCTCAATCCTCGGTCCTCAATCCTCAATCGTCAATCTCCATTCCTGAATAATCAATCTTCAATCCTCAATCCTCAATCCTCAATCCTCAATCCTCAATCCTCAATACCCGATCCTCAATCTTCAATCCTCAATCCTCAATCCTCAATTCTCAACCCTCAATCGTCAGTCCTCAGTCCTCAAACCTCAATCCTCAAACCTCAGCCCTCGTCCTCAATCCTCAATCCTCAATCCTCAATCCTCAATACCCAACCATCAATCCTCAATTCTCAATACTCAATAGAATATCCTGAATTTTAAGGATTCAATACTCAAACCTCAACCCTCAACCCTCAGCCCTCATCCTCAATCCCCAATCCTCAATCGTCAATCCTCAATATTCAATCCTCTATACTCAATCTTCAATCCTCAATCCTCAATCCTCAATCCTCAATCCTCAATCCTCAGTCATCAATCATCAATCTTCAATACTCAATCGTCAATCCTCAGTCCTCAATCCTCAATCCCCAATGCTCGTTCCTCAAACCTCAATCCTCAACCCTCAGTCCTCACCTTCAATTCTCAACTCTCAATCCCCAATCCTCAATCCTCAATCTTCAATACTCAATCCTCAATCCTCAATCCTCAATCTTCAATCCTCAATCCTCAATCCTCAATCCTCAATCCTCATTCTTCAATCCTCAACGCCCAATCCTCAATCTTCAATCCTCAATCCTCAATCCTCAATTCTCAATCCTCAATCCTCAGTCCTCAAGCCTCAAACCTCAATCCTCAGCCCTCGGCCCTCATCCTCACTCCTCAATACTCAACCCTCAATCCTCAATCTTCAATCCTCAATACTCAATCTGCAATACTCAATCCTCAATTCTCAATCCTCAATACTCAATCCTCAAACGTCAATCCTCCATCCCCAATCCTCAATCTTCTATCGCCAATCCTCAATCCTCAATCCTCAATCCTCAACCTTCAATCCTCAATACTCAATCTTCAACCCTCAATCCTCAATCCCCAATTCTCAATACTCAAACCTCAATCCTCAATCCTCAATATTCAATCCTCAATACTCAGTCTACAATCCTCAATCCTCAATCATCAGTCCTCAATCCTCGTTCTTCTATCCTCAATACCCAATCCTCAATCTTCAATCCTCAATGCTCAATCCTCAACGCTCAATCCTCAATCCTCAATCCTCAATACTCAATCCTCGATCTTCAATCCACAATACTCAATCTTCAATCCTCAATCCTCAATCCTCAATCCTCAATTCTCAATCCTCAATCGTCAGGCTTCAGTACTCAATACTCAATCTTCAATCCTTAATCCTCAATCCTCATTCCTCAATACTCAATCCACAATCCTCAATCCTCAATCATGAATACTCAATCTTCAATACTCAATCCTCAATACTCAACCCTCAATCCTCAATCCTCAATCATTAATCCTCAATCTTCAATACTCAATCCTCAATCCTCAATCCTCAATCCTCAATCCTCAATACTCAACCATCAATCCTCAATTCTCAATATTCAATAGAATATCCTGAATTCTCACGGTTCAGTACTCAAACCTCAATCCTCAACCCTCAGCCCACAGCCCTCATTCTCCATCCTCAATCCTGAATCATCAATCCTCAATCTTCAATCCCCAATACTCAATCTTCAATCCTCAATCCTCAAACCTCAGTCCTCAATCCTCAATCCTCAATCTTCAATCCCCAATACTCAATCCTCAATCCTCAATCCTCAATCCTCAATCCTCAATCCTCAACCTTCAATCCTCAATACTCAATCTTCAACCCTCAATCCTCAATCCCGAATTCTCAATCCTCAATCCTCAATCCTCAATCCTCAATATTCAATCCTCAATCCTCAATCTCCAATCCTCAATACTCAACCTTCAATCCTGAATCATCAATCCTCAATCCCCAATTCTCAACCCTCAATCGTCAGGCTTCAGTACTCAATACTCAATCTTCAACCCTCAATCCTAAATCCTCATTCCTCAATCATCAACCCTCAGTCCTCATCCTCAATTCTCAATTCTCAATCCTCAATCCTCATTCCTCAATCCTCAATCCTCAATCCTCAATCCTCAATTTTCAATCCTCAATACTCAATCTTCAATTCTCAATCCTCAATCCTCAATTCTCAATTCTCAATCCTCAATCGTCAGGCTTCAGTACTCAATACTCAATCTTCAATCCTCAATCGTCAATCCTCATTCCTCAATCCTCAATCCTCAATCCTCAATCCTCAACCATCAATCCTCAATCTTCAATACACAATCCTCAATCCTCAACCCTCAATCCTCAATCCTCAGTAATCAATCCTCAATCTTCAATACTCAATACTCAATCCTAAATCCTCAATCCTCAATACTCAACCATCAATCCTCATTTCTCAATACTCAATAGAATATCCTGAATTCTCAGGGTTCAATACTCAAACCTCAATCCTCAACCCTCAGCCGTCATCCTCCATCCTCAATCCTCAATCCTCAATCCTCAATCTTCAATCCCTAATACTCAATCCTCAATCCTCAATCCTCAATCCTCAATCCTTAATCCTCAACCTTCAATCCTCAATACTCAATCTTCAACCCACAATCCTCAATCCCGAATTCTCAATCTTCAATCCTCAATCCTCAATCATCAATATTCAATCCTCAATCCTCAATCTTCAATCCTCAATACTCAACCTTCAATCCTGAATCATCAATCCTCAATCTCCAATTCTCAATCCTCAATCGTCAGGCTTCAGTACTCAATACTCAATCTTCAATCCTCAATCCTCAATCCTCATTTCTCAATCCTCAATCCTCAATCCTCAATCGTCAATCATCAATCCTCAATCTTCAATACACAATCCTCAATCTTCAATCCTCAATCCTCAATCCTCAATTCTCGACTCTCAATCGTCAGTCCTCAGTCCACAAACCTCAATCCTCAATCCTCAGCCCTCGTCCTCAATCCTCAATCCTCAATCCTCAATCCTCAATACCCAACCATCAATACTCAATTCTCAATACTCAATAGAATATCCTGAATTTTCAGGATTCAATGCTCAAACCTCAACCCTCAACCCTCCGCCCTCATCCTCAATCCCCAATCCTCAATCCTCAATCCTCAATATTCAATCCTCTATACTCAATCTTCAATCCTCAATCCTCAATCCTCAATCCTCAATCCTCAATCCTCAATCCTCAATCCTCAATCCTCAATCCTCAATCCTCAGTGATCAATCATCAATCTTCAATACTCAATCGTCAATCCTCAGTCCTCAATCCTCAATCCCCAATCCTCGTTCCTCAAAGCTCAATCCTCAACCCTCAGTCCTCATCTTCAATTCTCAACTCTCAATCCTCAATCCTCAATCCTCTATCTTCAATCCTCAATCCTCAATCCTCAATCTTCAATCCTCAATCCTCAATCCTCTATCCTCAATTCTCATTCTTCAATCCTCAACGCCCAATCCTCAATCTTCAATCCTCAATCCACAATCCTCAATTCTCAATTCTCAATCCTCAGTCCTCAGTCCTCAAACCACAATCCTCGACCCTCAGCCCTCATCCTCAATCCTCAGTAATCAATCCTCAATCTTCAATACTCAATACTCAATCCTAAATCATCAATCCTCAATCCTCAATTCTCAATCCTCAATCCTCAGTCATCGATCCCCAATCTTCAATACTCAACCCTCAATGTTCAATCTTCAAGTCTCCATCCACAAACATCTATTGTCATCACTCAAACCGCAACCCTCAGTCCTCGTCCTCCATCCTCAATCCTCAATCCTCAATCCTCAATCTTCAGTCCTCAATCCTCAACCCTCAATCCTCTGTCTTCAAACCTCAATTCCGAATCCTCAATCCTGAATCCTCAATCTCCAACCCTCAGTCCTCAACAATCTATTGTCAATCCTCAATCCTCAATAGAATATCCTCAATTCACAGTTTTCAACACTCAATACCCAATCTTCAATTTTCAAATCTCAATCCACAAACATCAATTCTCATCACTCAACCCTCAACACTGAGTCCTCAATCATCAATCCTCAATCCTCAATCCTCAATCTTCAATCCTCAATACACAATCTTCAATTCTCAATCCTCAATTCTCAGTCCTCAATACTAAATCCTCAATCGTCAATCCTCAATCCCGAATCCTCAATCTTCAATCCTCAATCCTCAATCCTCAATCCTCAATCCTCAATCTTCAATCCTCAATACTCAATCTTCAATCCTCAATCCTCAATCCTCAATCCTCAATCCTCAATCCTCAATCCTCAATACTCAACACACAACCCTCAACCGTCAATCCCCAATACTCAACCACCAATACTCAATTCTCAATACTCAATAGAATATCCTGAATTCTCATGTCTCAATACTCAATCCACAATATTCAATGATCAAATCTCAATCCTCAAACATCAATTCTCAACACTCAATCCTCAACACTCAGTCCTCTCTCTTCAATCTTCCACCATCAATCCTCTATCCTCAAGCGTCAATCCTCAATCCTCAATCCTCAAGACTCTATCCTCAGCCCTCAAATCTCAATTCCGAATTCTCAATCCTGAATCCTCAATCTTCATCCCTCAGTCCGCAACAATCAATTGTCAATCCTCCATCCTCAATAGAATATCCTCAATTCACAGTTTTCAATACTCAATCCCCAACCTTCAATCTTCAAATCTCAATCCACAAACATCAATTCTCATCACTGAGCCCTCAGCACTCAATCTTCAATCTTCAATCCTCAATCCTCAATCCTCATTCCTCAATCCGCAATCCTCAATCTTCAATCCTCAATACTCAATCTTCAATCCTCAATCCTCAATCCTGAAATCCTCAATCCTCAATATTCAACACACGACCCTCAACATTCAATCCTCAATACTCAACCATCAATCCTCAATTCTCAATACTCAATCGTCCGGCTACAATCCTCAACACTCAATCTTCAATCCTCAATCCTCAATCTTCAATCCTCAATACTCAATCTTCAATCCTCAGTCCTCAATCCTCAATCCTCAATCTTCAATCCTCAATCCTCGATCCTCAATTCTCAATCCTCAATCCTCAATCTTCAGACATCAAACGTCAATGCTCAACCCTCAGTCCTCGTCCTCAATCCACAACCCCTCAATTCTCAATCCTCAGTCTTCAATCTCCAATCCTCAATCCTCAATCCTCAATCGTCTGTCCTCAAACCTCAATCCTGAATCCTGAATCCTCAACCTTGAATCCTCATTCTTCAGCCCTCAGTCCTCAACAATCAGTTGCCAATCCTCAGTCCTCAATAGAATATCATCAATTCACAGTCTTCAATACTCAATACTCAATCTGGAATCTTCAAATCTCTATCCAAAAACATCAATTCTCATCACTCAACCCTCAATCCTCAATCCTCAATCCTCAATCCTCAATCCTCAATCCTCAATCTTCAATCCTCAACACTCAATCTTCAATTCTCAGTCCTCAATCCTCAATCCTCAATCCTCAATACTCAATCGTCAGTCTTCAATCCTCAACACTCAATCTTCAATACTCAATCCCCAATACTCAATCCCCAATCCTCATTCTTCAATCCTCAATACCCAATCCTCAATCTTCAGTCCTCAGTCCTCAATCCTCAATTCTCAATCCTCAATCCGCAATCCTCAATCCTCACTCCACAATACTCAATCTTCAATCCTCAATCCTCAATCCTGAAATCCTCAATCCTCAATATTCAACACACAATCCTCAAACTACAATCCTCAATACTCAACTATCAATCCTCAATTCTCAATACTCAATCGTCAGTCTTCAATCCTCAACACTCAATCTTCAATCCTCAATCCTCAATCTTCAATCCTCAACACTCAATCTTCGATCCTCAATCCTCAATCCTCAATTCTCAATCCTCAATCCGCAGTCCTCAGACCTCAAACATCAATCCTCAACCGTCAGCCTTCATCCTCAATCCTCAATCCTCAATCCTCAATCCTCAATCCTCATTCTTCAATCCTCAACGCCCAATCCTCAATCTTCAATCCTCAATCCTCAATCCTCAATTCTCAATCCTCAATCCTCAGTCCTCAAGCCTCAAACCTCAATCCTCAGCCCTCGGCCCTCATCCTCACTCCTCAATACTCAACCCTCAATCCTCAATCTTCAATCCTCAATACTCAATCTGCAATACTCAATCCTCAATTCTCAATCCTCAATACTCAATCCTCAAACGTCAATCCTCCATCCCCAATCCTCAATCTTCTATCGCCAATCCTCAATCCTCAATCCTCAATCCTCAACCTTCAATCCTCAATACTCAATCTTCAACCCTCAATCCTCAATCCCCAATTCTCAATACTCAAACCTCAATCCTCAATCCTCAATATTCAATCCTCAATACTCAGTCTACAATCCTCAATCCTCAATCATCAGTCCTCAATCCTCGTTCTTCTATCCTCAATACCCAATCCTCAATCTTCAATCCTCAATGCTCAATCCTCAACGCTCAATCCTCAATCCTCAATCCTCAATACTCAATCCTCGATCTTCAATCCACAATACTCAATCTTCAATCCTCAATCCTCAATCCTCAATCCTCAATTCTCAATCCTCAATCGTCAGGCTTCAGTACTCAATACTCAATATTCAATCCTTAATCCTCAATCCTCATTCCTCAATACTCAATCCACAATCCTCAATCCTCAATCATGAATACTCAATCTTCAATACTCAATCCTCAATACTCAACCCTCAATCCTCAATCCTCAATCATTAATCCTCAATCTTCAATACTCAATCCTCAATCCTCAATCCTCAATCCTCAATCCTCAATACTCAACCATCAATCCTCAATTCTCAATATTCAATAGAATATCCTGTATTCTCACGGTTCAGTACTCAAACCTCAATCCTCAACCCTCAGCCCACAGCCCTCATTCTCCATCCTCAATCCTGAATCATCAATCCTCAATCTTCAATCCCCAATACTCAATCTTCAATCCTCAATCCTCAAACCTCAATCCTCAATCCTCAATCCTCAATCTTCAATCCCCAATACTCAATCCTCAATCCTCAATCCTCAATCCTCAATCCTCAATCCTCAACCTTCAATCCTCAATACTCAATCTTCAACCCTCAATCCTCAATCCCGAATTCTCAATCCTCAATCCTCAATCCTCAATCCTCAATATTCAATCCTCAATCCTCAATCTCCAATCTTCAATACTCAACCTTCAATCCTGAATCATCAATCCTCATTCCCCAATTCTCAACCCTCAATCGTCAGGCTTCAGTACTCAATACTCAATCTTCAATCCTCAATCGTCAATCCTCATTCCTCAATCCTAAATCCTCAATCCTCAATCCTCAACCATCAATCCTCAATCTTCAATACACAATCCTCAATCCTCAACCCTCAATCCTCAATCCTCAGTAATCAATCCTCAATCTTCAATACTCAATACTCAATCCTAAATCCTCAATCCTCAATACTCAACCATCAATCCTCATTTCTCAATACTCAATAGAATATCCTGAATTCTCAGGGTTCAATACTCAAACCTCAATCCTCAACCCTCAGCCGTCATCCTCCATCCTCAATCCTCAATCCTCAATCCTCAATCTTCAATCCCTAATACTCAATCCTCAATCCTCAATCCTCAATCCTCAATCCTTAATCCTCAACCTTCAATCGTCAATACTCAATCTTCAACCCACAATCCTCAATCCCGAATTCTCAATCTTCAATCCTCAATCCTCAATCATCAATATTCAATCCTCAATCCTCAATCTTCAATCCTCAATACTCAACCTTCAATCCTGAATCATCAATCCTCAATCTCCAATTCTCAATCCTCAATCGTCAGGCTTCAGTACTCAATACTCAATCTTCAATCCTCAATCCTCAATCCTCATTTCTCAATCCTCAATCCTCAATCCTCAATCGTCAATCATCAATCCTCAATCTTCAATACACAATCCTCAATCTTCAATCCTCAATCCTCAATCCTCAATTCTCAAACCTCAATCGTCAGTCCTCAGTCCTCAAACCTCAATCCTCAAACCTCAGCCCTCGTCCTCAATCCTCAATCCTCAATCCTCAATCCTCAATACCCAACCATCAATCCTCAATTCTCAATACTCAATAGAATATCCTGAATTTTAAGGATTCAATACTCAAACCTCAACCCTCAACCCTCAGCCCTCATCCTCAATCCCCAATCCTCAATCGTCAATCCTCAATATTCAATCCTCTATACTCAATCTTCAATCCTCAATCCTCAATACTCAATCCTCAATCCTCAATCCTCAGTCATCAATCATCAATCTTCAATACTCAATCGTCAATCCTCAGTCCTCAATCCTCAATCCCCAATGCTCGTTCCTCAAACCTCTATCCTCAACCCTCAGTCCTCACCTTCAATTCTCAACTCTCAATCCTCAATCCTCAATCCTCAATCTTCAATACTCAATCCTCAATCCTCAATCCTCAATCTTCAATCCTCAATCCTCAATCCTCAATCCTCAATCCTCATTCTTCAATCCTCAACGCCCAATCCTCAATCTTCAATCCTCAATCCTCAATCCTCAATTCTCAATCCTCAATCCTCAGTCCTCAAGCCTCAAACCTCAATCCTCAGCCCTCGGCCCTCATCCTCACTCCTCAATACTCAACCCTCAATCCTCAATCTTCAATCCTCAATACTCAATCTGCAATACTCAATCCTCAATTCTCAATCCTCAATACTCAATCCTCAAACGTCAACCCTCCATCCCCAATCCTCAATCTTCTATCGCCAATCCTCAATCCTCAATCCTCAATCCTCAACCTTCAATCCTCAATACTCAATCTTCAACCCTCAATCCTCAATCCCCAATTCTCAATACTCAAACCTCAATCCTCAATCCTCAATATTCAATCCTCAATACTCAGTCTACAATCCTCAATCCTCAATCATCAGTCCTCAATCCTCGTTCTTCTATCCTCAATACCCAATCCTCAATCTTCAATCCTCAATGCTCAATCCTCAACGCTCAATCCTCAACCCTCAATCCTCAATACTCAATCCTCGATCTTCAATCCACAATACTCAATCTTCAATCCTCAATCCTCAATCCTCAATCCTCAATCCTCAATCCTCGGTCCTCAATCCTCAATCGTCAATCTCCATTCCTGAATAATCAATCTTCAATCCTCAATCCTCAATCCTCAATCCTCAATCCTCAATCCTCAATACCCAATCCTCAATCTTCAATCCTCAATCCTCAATCCTCAATTCTCAACCCTCAATCGTCAGTCCTCAGTCCTCAAACCTCAATCCTCAAACCTCAGCCCTCGTCCTCAATCCTCAATCCTCAATCCTCAATCCTCAATACCCAACCATCAATCCTCAATTCTCAATACTCAATAGAATATCCTGAATTTTAAGGATTCAATAGTCAAACCTCAACCCTCAACCCTCAGCCCTCATCCTCAATCCCCAATCCTCAATCGTCAATCCTCAATATTCAATCCTCTATACTCAATCTTCAATCCTCAATCCTCAATCCTCAATCCTCAATCCTCAATCCTCAGTCATCAATCATCAATCTTCAATACTCAATCGTCAATCCTCAGTCCTCAATCCTCAATCCCCAATGCTCGTTCCTCAAACCTCAATCCTCAACCCTCAGTCCTCACCTTCAATTCTCAACTCTCAATCCTCAATCCTCAATCCTCAATCTTCAATACTCAATCCTCAATCCTCAATCCTCAATCTTCAATCCTCAATCCTCAATCCTCAATCCTCAATCCTCATTCTTCAATCCTCAACGCCCAATCCTCAATCTTCAATCCTCAATCCTCAATCCTCAATTCTCAATCCTCAATCCTCAGTCCTCAAGCCTCAAACCTCAATCCTCAGCCCTCGGCCCTCATCCTCACTCCTCAATACTCAACCCTCAATCCTCAATCTTCAATCCTCAATACTCAATCTGCAATACTCAATCCTCAATTCTCAATCCTCAATACTCAATCCTCAAACGTCAATCCTCCATCCCCAATCCTCAATCTTCTATCGCCAATCCTCAATCCTCAATCCTCAATCCTCAATCCTCAACCTTCAATCCTCAATACTCAACCTTCAACCCTCAATCCTCAATCCCCAATTCTCAATACTCAAACCTCAATCCTCAATCCTCAATATTCAATCCTCAATACTCAGTCTACAATCCTCAATCCTCAATCATCAGTCCTCAATCCTCGTTCTTCTATCCTCAATACCCAATCCTCAATCTTCAATCCTCAATGCTCAATCCTCAACGCTCAATCCTCAATCCTCAATCCTCAATACTCAATCCTCGATCTTCAATCCACAATACTCAATCTTCAATCCTCAATCCTCAATCCTCAATCCTCAATTCTCAATCCTCAATCGTCAGGCTTCAGTACTCAATACTCAATCTTCAATCCTTAATCCTCAATCCTCATTCCTCAATACTCAATCCACAATCCTCAATCCTCAATCATGAATACTCAATCTTCAATACTCAATCCTCAATACTCAACCCTCAATCCTCAATCCTCAATCATTAATCCTCAATCTTCAATACTCAATCCTCAATCCTCAATCCTCAATCCTCAATCCTCAATACTCAACCATCAATCCTCAATTCTCAATATTCAATAGAATATCCTGAATTCTCACGGTTCAGTACTCAAACCTCAATCCTCAACCCTCAGCCCACAGCCCTCATTCTCCATCCTCAATCCTGAATCATCAATCCTCAATCTTCAATCCCCAATACTCAATCTTCAATCCTCAATCCTCAAACCTCAATCCTCAATCCTCAATCCTCAATCTTCAATCCCCAATACTCAATCCTCAATCCTCAATCCTCAATCCTCAATCCTCAATCCTCAACCTTCAATCCTCAATACTCAATCTTCAACCCTCAATCCTCAATCCCGAATTCTCAATCCTCAATCCTCAATCCTCAATCCTCAATATTCAATCCTCAATCCTCAATCTCCAATCCTCAATACTCAACCTTCAATCCTGAATCATCAATCCTCAATCCCCAATTCTCAACCCTCAATCGTCAGGCTTCAGTACTCAATACTCAATCTTCAACCCTCAATCCTAAATCCTCATTCCTCAATCATCAACCCTCAGTCCTCATCCTCAATTCTCAATTCTCAATCCTCAATCCTCATTCCTCAATCCTCAATCCTCAATCCTCAATCCTCAATCTTCAATCCTCAATACTCAATCTTCAATTCTCAATCCTCAATCCTCAATTCTCAATCCTCAATCGTCAGGCTTCAGTACTCAATACTCAATCTTCAATCCTCAATCTTCAATCCTCATTCCTCAATCCTCAATCCTCAATCCTCAATCCTCAACCATCAATCCTCAATCTTCAATACACAATCCTCAATCCTCAACCCTCAATCCTCAATCCTCAGTAATCAATCCTCAATCTTCAATACTCAATACTCAATCCTAAATCCTCAATCCTCAATACTCAACCATCAATCCTCATTTCTCAATACTCAATAGAATATCCTGAATTCTCAGGGTTCAATACTCAAACCTCAATCCTCAACCCTCAGCCGTCATGCTCCATCCTCAATCCTCAATCCTCAATCCTCAATCTTCAATCCCTAATACTCAATCCTCAATCCTCAATCCTCAATCCTCAATCCTTAATCCTCAACCTTCAATCCTCAATACTCAATCTTCAACCCACAATCCTCAATCCCGAATTCTCAATCTTCAATCCTCAATCCTCAATCATCAATATTCAATCCTCAATCCTCAATCTTCAATCCTCAATACTCAACCTTCAATCCTGAATCATCAATCCTCAATCTCCAATTCTCAATCCTCAATCGTCAGGCTTCAGTACTCAATACTCAATCTTCAATCCTCAATCCTCAATCCTCATTTCTCAATCCTCAATCCTCAATCCTCAATCCTCAATCGTCAATCATCAATCCTCAATCTTCAATACACAATCCTCAATCTTCAATCCTCAATCCTCAATCCTCAATTCTCGACTCTCAATCGTCAGTCCTCAGTCCACAAACCTCAATCCTCAATCCTCAGCCCTCGTCCTCAATCTTCAATCCTCAATCCTCAATCCTCAATACCCAACCATCAATACTCAATTCTCAATACTCAATAGAATATCCTGAATTTTCAGGATTCAATGCTCAAACCTCAACCCTCAACCCTCCGCCCTCATCCTCAATCCCCAATCCTCAATCCTCAATCCTCAATATTCAATCCTCTATACTCAATCTTCAATCCTCAATCCTCAATCCTCAATCCTCAATCCTCAATCCTCAATCCTCAATCCTCAATCCTCAATCCTCAATCCTCAGTGATCAATCATCAATCTTCAATACTCAATCGTCAATCCTCAGTCCTCAATCCTCAATCCCCAATCCTCGTTCCTCAAAGCTCAATCCTCAACCCTCAGTCCTCATCTTCAATTCTCAACTCTCAATCCTCAATCCTCAATCCTCTATCTTCAATCCTCAATCCTCAATCCTCAATCTTCAATCCTCAATCCTCAATCCTCTATCCTCAATTCTCATTCTTCAATCCTCAACGCCCAATCCTCAATCTTCAATCCTCAATCCACAATCCTCAATTCTCAATTCTCAATCCTCAGTCCTCAGTCCTCAAACCACAATCCTCGACCCTCAGCCCTCAATCCTCAATCCTCAGTAATCAATCCTCAATCTTCAATACTCAATACTCAATCCTAAATCCTCAATCCTCAATACTCAACCATCAATCCTCATTTCTCAATACTCAATAGAATATCCTGAATTCTCAGGGTTCAATACTCAAACCTCAATCCTCAACCCTCAGCCGTCATCCTCCATCCTCAATCCTCAATCCTCAATCCTCAATCTTCAATCCCTAATACTCAATCCTCAATCCTCAATCCTCAATCCTCAATCCTTAATCCTCAACCTTCAATCCTCAATACTCAATCTTCAACCCACAATCCTCAATCCCGAATTCTCAATCTTCAATCCTCAATCCTCAATCATCAATATTCAATCCTCAATCCTCAATCTTCAATCCTCAATACTCAACCTTCAATCCTGAATCATCAATCCTCAATCTCCAATTCTCAATCCTCAATCGTCAGGCTTCAGTACTCAATACTCAATCTTCAATCCTCAATCCTCAATCCTCATTTCTCAATCCTCAATCCTCAATCCTCAATCGTCAATCATCAATCCTCAATCTTCAATACACAATCCTCAATCTTCAATCCTCAATCCTCAATCCTCAATTCTCGACTCTCAATCGTCAGTCCTCAGTCCACAAACCTCAATCCTCAATCCTCAGCCCTCGTCCTCAATCCTCAATCCTCAATCCTCAATCCTCAATACCCAACCATCAATACTCAATTCTCAATACTCAATAGAATATCCTGAATTTTCAGGATTCAATGCTCAAACCTCAACCCTCAACCCTCCGCCCTCATCCTCAATCCCCAATCCTCAATCCTCAATCCTCAATATTCAGTCCTCTATACTCAATCTTCAATCCTCAATCCTCAATCCTCAATCCTCAATCCTCAATCCTCAATCCTCAATCCTCAATCCTCAATCCTCAATCCTCAGTGATCAATCATCAATCTTCAATACTCAATCGTCAATCCTCAGTCCTCAATCCTCAATCCCCAATCCTCGTTCCTCAAACCTCAATCCTCAACCCTCAGTCCTCATCTTCAATTCTCAACTCTCAATCCTCAATCCTCAATCCTCTATCTTCAATCCTCAATCCTCAATCCTCAATCTTCAATCCTCAATCCTCAATCCTCTATCCTCAATCCTCATTCTTCAATCCTCAACGCCCAATCCTCAATCTTCAATCCTCAATCCACAATCCTCAATTCTCAATTCTCAATCCTCAGTCCTCAGTCCTCAAACCACAATCCTCGACCCTCAGCCCTCATCCTCAATCCTCAGTAATCAATCCTCAATCTTCTATACTCAATACTCAATCCTAAATCCTCAATCCTCAATACTCAACCATCAATCCTCATTTCTCAATACTCAATAGAATATCCTGAATTCTCAGGGTTCAATACTCAAACCTCAATCCTCAACCCTCAGCCGTCATCCTCCATCCTCAATCCTCAATCCTCAATCCTCAATCTTCAATCCCTAATACTCAATCCTCAATCCTCAATCCTCAATCCTCAATCCTTAATCCTCAACCTTCAATCCTCAATACTCAATCTTCAACCCACAATCCTCAATCCCGAATTCTCAATCTTCAATCCTCAATCCTCAATCATCAATATTCAATCCTCAATCCTCAATCTTCAATCCTCAATACTCAACCTTCAATCCTGAATCATCAATCCTCAATCTCCAATTCTCAATCCTCAATCGTCAGGCTTCAGTACTCAATACTCAATCTTCAATCCTCAATCCTCAATCCTCATTTCTCAATCCTCAATCCTCAATCCTCAATCGTCAATCATCAATCTTCAATCCTCAATCCTCAATCCTCATTCCTCAATCCGCAATCCTCAATCTTCAATCCTCAATACTCAATCTTCAATCCTCAATCCTCAATCCTGAAATCCTCAATCCTCAATATTCAACACACAACCCTCAACCTTCAATCCTCAATACTCAACCATCAATCCTCAATTCTCAATACTCAATAGAATATCCTGAATTCTCAGTTTTCAATACTCAATCCTCAACCTTCAATCTTCAAGTCTCCATCCACAAACATCAATTCTCATCACTCAACCCTCAACACTCTGCCCTCAATCCTCATTCCTCAATCCGCAATCCTCATTCTTCAATCCTCAATACTCAATCTTCAATCCTCAATCCTCAATCCTGAAATCCTCAATCCTCAATATTCAACACACAACCCTCAACCTTCAATCCTCAATACTCAACCATCAATCCTCAATTATCAATACTCAATAGAATATCCTGGATTCTCAGTTTTCAATACTCAATCCTGAATCTTCAATCTTCAACCCTCCATCCACAAACATCAATTCTCATCACTCAACCCTCAACACTCAGTCCTCAATCTTCAATCCTCAGTCATCAATCCTCAATCTTCAATACTCAATCCTCAATGTTCAATCTTCAAGTCTACATCCACAAACATCTATTCTCATCACTCAACCCTCAACCCTCAGTCCTCGTCCTCCATCCTCAATCCTCAATCCTCAATCCTCAATCTTCAATCCTCAACACTCAACCCTCAATCCTCAGTCTTCAAACCTCAATTCCGAATCCTCAATCCTGAATCCTCAATCTCCATCCCTCAGTCCGCAACAATATATTGTCAATCCTCAATCCTCAATAGAATATCCTCAATTCACAGTTTTCAAGACTCAATCCCCAATCTTCAATTTTCAAATCTCAATCCACAAACATCAATGCTCATCACTCAACCCTCAACACTCAGTCCTCAATCTTCAATCCTCACTCCTCAATCCTCAGTCCTCAATCCTCAATCCTCAATATTCAAACCTCAATCCTCAACCGTCAGTCCTCGTCCTCAATCCTCAACCCTCAATCCTCAGTCCTCAATCTTCAATCATCAATACTCAATTTTCAATCCTCAATCCTCAATCCTCAATCCCCAATCCTCAATCCTAAATATTCAATACACAACCCTCAACCATCAATCCTCAATACTCAGTCATCAATCCTCAATTGTCAATACTCAATAGAATATCCTGAATTCTCAGTTTTCAATACTCAATCCTCAATCTTCAATCTTCAAGTCTCCATCCACAAACATCAATTCTCATCACTCAACCCTCAACACTCAGTCCTCAATCGTCAATCCTCAATCCTCAATCCTAAATCTTCAATCCTCAATACTCAATCTTCAATCCTCAATCCTCAATCCTCAATCCTCAATCCTCAATCCTCACTCATCAATCCTCAATCCTCAATCCTCAATCCTCAATCTGCAATCCTCAATGCTCATTCCTCAATCCTCAATCGTCAATCCTCAATCCGCAATGCTCGATCTTCAATCCTCAATACTCAATCTTCAATCCTCAATCCTCAATCCTCAATTCTCAATCCTCAATCCTCAGTCATCGATCCCCAATCTTCAATACTCAACCCTCAATGTTCAATCTTCAAGTCTCCATCCACAAACATCTATTGTCATCACTCAAACCTCAACCCTCAGTCCTCGTCCTCCATCCTCAATCCTCAATCCTCAATCCTCAATCTTCAGTCCTCAATCCTCAAACCTCAATCCTCTGTCTTCAAACCTCAATTCCGAATCCTCAATCCTGAATCCTCAATCTCCAACCCTCAGTCCTCAACAATCTATTGTCAATCCTCAATCCTCAATAGAATATCCTCAATTCACAGTTTTCAACACTCAATACCCAATCTTCAATTTTCAAATCTCAATCCACAAACATCAATTCTCATCACTCAACCCTCAACACTGAGTCCTCAATCATCAATCCTCAATCCTCAATCCTCAATCTTCAATCCTCAATACACAATCTTCAATTCTCAATCCTCAATTCTCAGTCCTCAATACTAAATCCTCAATCGTCAATCCTCAATCCCGAATCCTCAATCTTCAATCCTCAATCCTCATTCCTCAATCCTCAATCCTCAATCTTCAATCCTCAATACTCAATCTTCAATCCTCAATCCTCAATCCTCAATCCTCAATCCTCAATCCTCAATCCTCAATACTCAACACACAACCCTCAACCGTCAATCCTCAATACTCAACCACCAATACTCAATTCTCAATACTCAATAGAATATCCTGAATTCTCATGTCTCAATACTCAATCCACAATATTCAATGATCAAATCTCAATCCTCAAACATCAATTCTCAACACTCAATCCTCAACACTCAGTCCTCTCTCTTCAATCTTCCACCATCAATCCTCTATCCTCAAGCGTCAATCCTCAATCCTCAATCCTCAAGACTCTATCCTCAGCCCTCAAATCTCAATTCCGAATTCTCAATCCTGAATCCTCAATCTTCATCCCTCAGTCCGCAACAATCAATTGTCAATCCTCCATCCTCAATAGAATATCCTCAATTCACAGTTTTCAATACTCAATCCCCAACCTTCAATCTTCAAATCTCAATCCACAAACATCAATTCTCATCACTGAGCCCTCAGCACTCAATCTTCAATCTTCAATCCTCAATCCTCAATCCTCATTCCTCAATCCGTAATCCTCAATCTTCAATCCTCAATACTCAATCTTCAATCCTCAATCCTCAATCCTGAAATCCTCAATCCTCAATATTCAACACACGACCCTCAACATTCAATCCTCAATACTCAACCATCAATCCTCAATTCTCAATACTCAATCGTCCGGCTACAATCCTCAACACTCAATCTTCAATCCTCAATCCTCAATCTTCAATCCTCAATACTCAATCTTCAATCCTCAGTCCTCAATCCTCAATCCTCAATCTTCAATCCTCAATCCTCGATCCTCAATTCTCAATCCTCAATCCTCAATCTTCAGACATCAAACGTCAATGATCAACCCTCAGTCCTCGTCCTCAATCCACAACCCCTCAATTCTCAATCCTCAGTCTTCAATCTCCAATCCTCAATCCTCAATCCTCAATCGTCTGTCCTCAAACCTCAATCCTGAATCCTGAATCCTCAACCTTGAATCCTCATTCTTCAGCCCTCAGTCCTCAACAATCAGTTGACAATCCTCAGTCCTCAATAGAATATCATCAATTCACAGTCTTCAATACTCAATACACAATCTGGAATCTTCAAATCTCTATCCAAAAACATCAATTCTCATCACTCAACCCTCAATCCTCAATCCTCAATCCTCAATCCTCAATCCTCAATCCTCAATCTTCAATCCTCAACACTCAATCTTCAATTCTCAATCCTCAATCCTCAATCCTCAATCCTCAATACTCAATCGTCAGTCTTCAATCCTCAACACTCAATCTTCAATACTCAATCCCCAATACTCAATCCCCAATCCTCATTCTTCAATCCTCAATACCCAATCCTCAATCTTCAGTCCTCAGTCCTCAATCCTCAATTCTCAATCCTCAATCCGCAATCCTCAATCCTCACTCCACAATACTCAATCTTCAATCCTCAATCCTCAATCCTGAAATCCTCAATCCTCAATATTCAACACACAACCCTCAAACTACAATCCTCAATACTCAACTATCAATCCTCAATTCTCAATACTCAATCGTCAGTCTTCAATCCTCAACACTCAATCTTCAATCCTCAATCCTCAATCTTCAATCCTCAACACTCAATCTTCGATCCTCAATCCTCAATCCTCAATTCTCAATCCTCAATCCGCAGTCCTCAGACCTCAAACATCAATCCTCAACCGTCAGCCTTCATCCTCAATCCTCAATCCTCTATCCTCAATCCTCAATCCTCAATCCTCAATTTTCAATCCTCAATCATCAACCCTCAGTCCTCACCCTGAGCTCTCACTTCTCAATCCTCAATCCTCAATCCTCAATCTTCAACCCTCAATAATCAATCTCCAATCCTAGATCCCCATATCCCCAATCCACAATCCTTAATCCTCAATCTTCAATCCTCAATCCCCAGTCCTCAATCTTAAATCCTCAATGCTCAATCCCCAATCCTCAATCCTCAGTCCTCGATCCTCAACCCTCAATCCGCAATCATCAATCTTCAATCCTCAATACTCAATCTTCAATCCTAAATCCTCAATCCTGAAATCCTCAATCCTCAATATTCAACACACAACCCTCAACCCTCAATCCTCAATACTCAACCATCAATCCTCAATCCTCAATACTCAATCATCAGTCTTCAATCCTCAACACTCAATCTTCAATCCTCAATCCTCAATCTTCAATCCTCAATACTCAATCTTCAATCCTCAACCCTCAATCCTCAATCCTCAATCCTCAATCCCCAGTCCTCAATCTTAAATCCTCAATGCTCAATTCTCAATCCTCAATTCTCAGTCCTCAATCGTCAATCCTCAATCCGCAATCCTCAATCTTCAATCCTCAATCCTCAGTCCTCAAACCTCAATCCTCAATCCTCATACATCAATCCTCAACCGTCAGTCCTCGTCCTCAATCCTCAACTATCAATCCTCAATCCTCAATATTCAATCATCAATACTCAATCTTCAATCCTCAATCATCAATCCTCAATCCTCAATCCTCAATCCTCAATCCTCAGTCCTCAAACTTCAATCCTCAATGCTCAATCCTCAATCCTCAATCCTCAATACTCAATCTTCAATCCTGAAATCCTCAATCCTCAATATTCAACACACGACCCTCAACATTCAATCCTCAATACTCAACCATCAATCCTCAATTCTCAATACTGAATCGTCCGGCTTCAATCCTCAACACTCAATCTTCAATCCTCAATCCTCAATCTTCAATCCTCAATACTCAATCTTCAATCCTCAGTCCTCAATCCTCAATCCTCAATCTTCAATCCTCAATACACAATCTTCAATTCTCAATCCTCAATTCTCAGTCCTCAATACTAAATCCTCAATCGTCAATCCTCAATCCCGAATCCTCAATCTTCAATCCTCAATCCTCAATCCTCAATCCTCAATCCTCAATCTTCAATCCTCAATACTCAATCTTCAATCCTCAATCCTCAATCCTCAATCCTCAATCCTCAATCCTCAATCCTCAATACTCAACACACAACCCTCAACCGTCAATCCTCAATACTCAACCACCAATACTCAATTCTCAATACTCAATAGAATATCCTGAATTCTCATGTCTCAATACTCAATCCACAATATTCAATGATCAAATCTCAATCCTCAAACATCAATTCTCAACACTCAATCCTCAACACTCAGTCCTCTCTCTTCAATCTTCCACCATCAATCCTCTATCCTCAAGCGTCAATCCTCAATCCTCAATCCTCAAGACTCTATCCTCAGCCCTCAAATCTCAATTCCGAATTCTCAATCCTGAATCCTCAATCTTCATCCCTCAGTCCGCAACAATCAATTGTCAATCCTCCATCCTCAATAGAATATCCTCAATTCACAGTTTTCAATACTCAATCCCCAACCTTCAATCTTCAAATCTCAATCCACAAACATCAATTCTCATCACTGAGCCCTCAGCACTCAATCTTCAATCTTCAATCCTCAATCCTCAATCCTCATTCCTCAATCCGCAATCCTCAATCTTCAATCCTCAATACTCAATCTTCAATCCTCAATCCTCAATCCTGAAATCCTCAATCCTCAATATTCAACACACGACCCTCAACATTCAATCCTCAATACTCAACCATCAATCCTCAATTCTCAATACTCAATCGTCCGGCTACAATCCTCAACACTCAATCTTCAATCCTCAATCCTCAATCTTCAATCCTCAATACTCAATCTTCAATCCTCAGTCCTCAATCCTCAATCCTCAATCTTCAATCCTCAATCCTCGATCCTCAATTCTCAATCCTCAATCCTCAATCTTCATACATCAAACGTCAATGCTCAACCCTCAGTCCTCGTCCTCAATCCACAACCCCTCAATTCTCAATCCTCAGTCTTCAATCTCCAATCCTCAATCCTCAATCCTCAATCGTCTGTCCTCAAACCTCAATCCTGAATCCTGAATCCTCAACCTTGAATCCTCATTCTTCAGCCCTCAGTCCTCAACAATCAGTTGCCAATCCTCAGTCCTCAATAGAATATCATCAATTCACAGTCTTCAATACTCAATACTCAATCTGGAATCTTCAAATCTCTATCCAAAAACATCAATTCTCATCACTCAACCCTCAATCCTCAATCCTCAATCCTCAATCCTCAATCCTCAATCCTCAATCTTCAATCCTCAACACTCAATCTTCAATTCTCAATCCTCAATCCTCAATCCTCAATCCTCAATACTCAATCGTCAGTCTTCAATCCTCAACACTCAATCTTCAATACTCAATCCCCAATACTCAATCCCCAATCCTCATTCTTCAATCCTCAATACCCAATCCTCAATCTTCAGTCCTCAGTCCTCAATCCTCAATTCTCAATCCTCAATCCGCAATCCTCAATCCTCACTCCACAATACTCAATCTTCAATCCTCAATCCTCAATCCTGAAATCCTCAATCCTCAATATTCAACACACAACCCTCAAACTACAATCCTCAATACTCAACTATCAATCCTCAATTCTCAATACTCAATCGTCAGTCTTCAATCCTCAACACTCAATCTTCAATCCTCAATCCTCAATCTTCAATCCTCAACACTCAATCTTCGATCCTCAATCCTCAATCCTCAATTCTCAATCCTCAATCCGCAGTCCTCAGACCTCAAACATCAATCCTCAACCGTCAGCCTCCATCCTCAATCCTCAATCCTCAATCCTCAATCCTCAATCCTCATTCTTCAATCCTCAACGCCCAATCCTCAATCTTCAATCCTCAATCCTCAATCCTCAATTCTCAATCCTCAATCCTCAGTCCTCAAGCCTCAAACCTCAATCCTCAGCCCTCGGCCCTCATCCTCACTCCTCAATACTCAACCCTCAATCCTCAATCTTCAATCCTCAATACTCAATCTGCAATACTCAATCCTCAATTCTCAATCCTCAATACTCAATCCTCAAACGTCAATCCTCCATCCCCAATCCTCAATCTTCTATCGCCAATCCTCAATCCTCAATCCTCAATCCTCAACCTTCAATCCTCAATACTCAATCTTCAACCCTCAATCCTCAATCCCCAATTCTCAATACTCAAACCTCAATCCTCAATCCTCAATATTCAATCCCCAATACTCAGTCTACAATCCTCAATCCTCAATCATCAGTCCTCAATCCTCGTTCTTCTATCCTCAATACCCAATCCTCAATCTTCAATCCTCAATGCTCAATCCTCAACGCTCAATCCTCAATCCTCAATCCTCAATACTCAATCCTCGATCTTCAATACACAATACTCAATCTTCAATCCTCAATCCTCAATCCTCAATCCTCAATTCTCAATCCTCAATCGTCAGGCTTCAGTACTCAATACTCAATCTTCAATCCTTAATCCTCAATCCTCATTCCTCAATACTCAATCCACAATCCTCAATCCTCAATCATGAATACTCAATCTTCAATTCTCAATCCTCAATACTCAACCCTCAATCCTCAATCCTCAATCATTAATCCTCAATCTTCAATACTCAATCCTCAATCCTCAATCCTCAATCCTCAATCCTCAATACCCAACCATCAATCCTCAATTCTCAATATTCAATAGAATATCCTGAATTCTCACGGTTCAGTACTCAAACCTCAATCCTCAACCCTCAGCCCACAGCCCTCATTCTCCATCCTCAATCCTGAATCATCAATCCTCAATCTTCAATCCCCAATACTCAATCTTCAATCCTCAATCCTCAAACCTCAATCCTCAATCCTCAATCCTCAATCTTCAATCCCCAATACTCAATCCTCAATCCTCAATCCTCAATCCTCAATCCTCAATCCTCAACCTTCAATCCTCAATACTCAATCTTCAACCCTCAATCCTCAATCCCGAATTCTCAATCCTCAATCCTCAATCCTCAATCCTCAATATTCAATCCTCAATCCTCAATCTCCAATCCTCAATACTCAACCTTCAATCCTGAATCATCAATCCTCAATCCCCAATTCTCAACCCTCAATCGTCAGGCTTCAGTACTCAATACTCAATCTTCAACCCTCAATCCTAAATCCTCATTCCTCAATCATCAACCCTCAGTCCTCATCCTCAATTCTCAATTCTCAATCCTCAATCCTCATTCCTCAATCCTCAATCCTCAATCCTCAATCCTCAATCTTCAATCCTCAATACTCAATCTTCAATTCTCAATCCTCAATCCTCAATTCTCAATTCTCAATCCTCAATCGTCAGGCTTCAGTACTCAATACTCAATCTTCAATCCTCAATCGTCAATCCTCATTCCTCAATCCTCAATCCTCAATCCTCAATCCTCAACCATCAATCCTCAATCTTCAATACACAATCCTCAATCCTCAACCCTCAATCCTCAATCCTCAGTAATCAACCCTCAATCTTCAATACTCAATACTCAATCCTAAATCCTCAATCCTCAATACTCAACCATCAATCCTCATTTCTCAATACTCAATAGAATATCCTGAATTCTCAGGGTTCAATACTCAAACCTCAATCCTCAACCCTCAGCCGTCATCCTCCATCCTCAATCCTCAATCCTCAATCCTCAACCTTCAATCCCTAATACTCAATCCTCAATCCTCAATCCTCAATCCTCAATCCTTAATCCTCAACCTTCAATCCTCAATACTCAATCTTCAACCCACAATCCTCAATCCCGAATTCTCAATCTTCAATCCTCAATCCTCAATCATCAATATTCAATCCTCAATCCTCAATCTTCAATCCTCAATACTCAACCTTCAATCCTGAATCATCAATCCTCAATCTCCAATTCTCAATCCTCAATCGTCAGGCTTCAGTACTCAATACTCAATCTTCAATCCTCAATCCTCAATCCTCATTTCTCAATCCTCAATCCTCAATCCTCAATCGTCAATCATCAATCCTCAATCTTCAATACACAATCCTCAATCTTCAATCCTCAATCCTCAATCCTCAATTCTCGACTCTCAATCGTCAGTCCTCAGTCCTCATCCTCAATTCTCAATTCTCAATCCTCAGTCCTCAATCTTCAATCCTCAACCCTCAATCCTCAATCCACAATCCTCAATCCTCAATCATCAACCTTTAATACTCAATACTCAATCTTCAGTCCTCAATCCTCAATCCTCAATCGTCAATCGTCATTCTTCAATCATCAATACCCAATCCTCAATCGTCAATCCTCAATCCTACATCCTCAATTCTCAATCCTCAATCCTCAGTCCTCAGTCCTCAAACCTCAACCCTCAATCCCCAGCCCTCATCGTCAATCCTCAATCATAAATCCTCATTCATCAATCTTCAATCCTCAATACTCAGTCTTCAATCCTCAATCCTCAATCCTCAATCCTCAATCCTCAATCCTCAATCATCAATCCTCAATCTTGAATACTCAATCCACAATCCTCAATCCTCAATCCTGAATCATCAATCCTCAATCAACAATACTCAATCTTCAATAATCAATCCTCTATCCTCAATCCTCAATCCTCAATACTCAACCATCAATCCTCAATTCTCAGTACACAATAGAATATCCTGAATTCTCAGGATTCAATACTCAAACATCAATCCTCAAACCTCAGCCCACATTCTCAATCCTCAATCCTCAATCCCCAGTCCTCAATCTTAAATCCTCAATGCTCAATTCTCAATCCTCAATTCTCAGTCCTCAATCGTCAATCCTCAATCCGCAATCCTCAATCTTCAATCCTCAATCCTCAGTCCTCAAACCTCAATCCTCAATCCTCATACATCAATCCTCAACCGTCAGTCCTCGTCCTCAATCCTCAACTATCAATCCTCAATCCTCAATATTCAATCATCAATACTCAATCTTCAATCCTCAATCATCAATCCTCAATCCTCAATCCTCAATCCTCAATCCTCAGTCCTCAAACTTCAATCCTCAATGCTCAATCCTCAATCCTCAATCCTCAATACTCAATCTTCAATCCTGAAATCCTCAATCCTCAATATTCAACACACGACCCTCAACATTCAATCCTCAATACTCAACCATCAATCCTCAATTCTCAATACTGAATCGTCCGGCTTCAATCCTCAACACTCAATCTTCAATCCTCAATCCTCAATCTTCAATCCTCAATACTCAATCTTCAATCCTCAGTCCTCAATCCTCAATCCTCAATCTTCAATCCTCAATACACAATCTTCAATTCTCAATCCTCAATTCTCAGTCCTCAATACTAAATCCTCAATCGTCAATCCTCAATCCCGAATCCTCAATCTTCAATCCTCAATCCTCAATCCTCAATCCTCAATCCTCAATCTTCAATCCTCAATACTCAATCTTCAATCCTCAATCCTCAATCCTCAATCCTCAATCCTCAATCCTCAATCCTCAATACTCAACACACAACCCTCAACCGTCAATCCTCAATACTCAACCACCAATACTCAATTCTCAATACTCAATAGAATATCCTGAATTCTCATGTCTCAATACTCAATCCACAATATTCAATGATCAAATCTCAATCCTCAAACATCAATTCTCAACACTCAATCCTCAACACTCAGTCCTCTCTCTTCAATCTTCCACCATCAATCCTCTATCCTCAAGCGTCAATCCTCAATCCTCAATCCTCAAGACTCTATCCTCAGCCCTCAAATCTCAATTCCGAATTCTCAATCCTGAATCCTCCATCTTCATCCCTCAGTCCGCAACAATCAATTGTCAATCCTCCATCCTCAATAGAATATCCTCAATTCACAGTTTTCAATACTCAATCCCCAACCTTCAATCTTCAAATCTCAATCCACAAACATCAATTCTCATCACTGAGCCCTCAGCACTCAATCTTCAATCTTCAATCCTCAATCCTCAATCCTCATTCCTCAATCCGCAATCCTCAATCTTCAATCCTCAATACTCAATCTTCAATCCTCAATCCTCAATCCTGAAATCCTCAATCCTCAATATTCAACACACGACCCTCAACATTCAATCCTCAATACTCAACCATCAATCCTCAATTCTCAATACTCAATCGTCCGGCTACAATCCTCAACACTCAATCTTCAATCCTCAATCCTCAATCTTCAATCCTCAATACTCAATCTTCAATCCTCAGTCCTCAATCCTCAATCCTCAATCTTCAATCCTCAATCCTCGATCCTCAATTCTCAATCCTCAATCCTCAATCTTCATACATCAAACGTCAATGCTCAACCCTCAGTCCTCGTCCTCAATCCACAACCCCTCAATTCTCAATCCTCAGTCTTCAATCTCCAATCCTCAATCCTCAATCCTCAATCGTCTGTCCTCAAACCTCAATCCTGAATCCTGAATCCTCAACCTTGAATCCTCATTCTTCAGCCCTCAGTCCTCAACAATCAGTTGCCAATCCTCAGTCCTCAATAGAATATCATCAATTCACAGTCTTCAATACTCAATACTCAATCTGGAATCTTCAAATCTCTATCCAAAAACATCAATTCTCATCACTCAACCCTCAATCCTCAATCCTCAATCCTCAATCCTCAATCCTCAATCCTCAATCTTCAATCCTCAACACTCAATCTTCAATTCTCAATCCTCAATCCTCAATCCTCAATCCTCAATACTCAATCGTCAGTCTTCAATCCTCAACACTCAATCTTCAATACTCAATCCCCAATACTCAATCCCCAATCCTCATTCTTCAATCCTCAATACCCAATCCTCAATCTTCAGTCCTCTGTCCTCAATCCTCAATTCTCAATCCTCAATCCGCAATCCTCAATCCTCACTCCACAATACTCAATCTTCAATCCTCAATCCTCAATCCTGAAATCCTCAATCCTCAATATTCAACACACAACCCTCAAACTACAATCCTCAATACTCAACTATCAATCCTCAATTCTCAATACTCAATCGTCAGTCTTCAATCCTCAACACTCAATCTTCAATCCTCAATCCTCAATCTTCAAACCTCAACACTCAATCTTCGATCCTCAATCCTCAATCCTCAATTCTCAATCCTCAATCCGCAGTCCTCAGACCTCAAACATCAATCCTCAACCGTCAGCCTCCATCCTCAATCCTCAATCCTCAATCCTCAATCCTCAATCCTCATTCTTCAATCCTCAACGCCCAATCCTCAATCTTCAATCCTCAATCCTCAATCCTCAATTCTCAATCCTCAATCCTCAGTCCTCAAGCCTCAAACCTCAATCCTCAGCCCTCGGCCCTCATCCTCACTCCTCAATACTCAACCCTCAATCCTCAATCTTCAATCCTCAATACTCAATCTGCAATACTCAATCCTCAATTCTCAATCCTCAATACTCAATCCTCAAACGTCAATCCTCCATCCCCAATCCTCAATCTTCTATCGCCAATCCTCAATCCTCAATCCTCAATCCTCAACCTTCAATCCTCAATACTCAATCTTCAACCCTCAATCCTCAATCCCCAATTCTCAATACTCAAACCTCAATCCTCAATCCTCAATATTCAATCCCCAATACTCAGTCTACAATCCTCAATCCTCAATCATCAGTCCTCAATCCTCGTTCTTCTATCCTCAATACCCAATCCTCAATCTTCAATCCTCAATGCTCAATCCTCAACGCTCAATCCTCAATCCTCAATCCTCAATACTCAATCCTCGATCTTCAATCCACAATACTCAATCTTCAATCCTCAATCCTCAATCCTCAATCCTCAATTCTCAATCCTCAATCGTCAGGCTTCAGTACTCAATACTCAATCTTCAATCCTTAATCCTCAATCCTCATTCCTCAATACTCAATCCACAATCCTCAATCCTCAATCATGAATACTCAATCTTCAATACTCAATCCTCAATACTCAACCCTCAATCCTGAATCCTCAATCATTAATCCTCAATCTTCAATACTCAATCCTCAATCCTCAATCCTCAATCCTCAATCCTCAATACTCAACCATCAATCCTCAATTCTCAATATTCAATAGAATATCCTGAATTCTCACGGTTCAGTACTCAAACCTCAATCCTCAACCCTCAGCCCACAGCCCTCATTCTCCATCCTCAATCCTGAATCATCAATCCTCAATCTTCAATCCCCAATACTCAATCTTCAATCCTCAATCCTCAAACCTCAATCCTCAATCCTCAATCCTCAATCTTCAATCCCCAATACTCAATCCTCAATCCTCAATCCTCAATCCTCAATCCTCAATCCTCAACCTTCAATCCTCAATACTCAATCTTCAACCCTCAATCCTCAATCCCGAATTCTCAATCCTCAATCCTCAATCCTCAATCCTCAATATTCAATCCTCAATCCTCAATCTCCAATCCTCAATACTCAACCTTCAATCCTGAATCATCAATCCTCAATCCCCAATTCTCAACCCTCAATCGTCAGGCTTCAGTACTCAATACTCAATCTTCAACCCTCAATCCTAAATCCTCATTCCTCAATCATCAACCCTCAGTCCTCATCCTCAATTCTCAATTCTCAATCCTCAATCCTCATTCCTCAATCCTCAATCCTCAATCCTCAATCCTCAATCTTCAATCCTCAATACTCAATCTTCAATTCTCAATCCTCAATCCTCAATTCTCAATTCTCAATCCTCAATCGTCAGGCTTCAGTACTCAATACTCAATCTTCAATCCTCAATCGTCAATCCTCATTCCTCAATCCTCAATCCTCAATCCTCAATCCTCAACCATCAATCCTCAATCTTCAATACACAATCCTCAATCCTCAACCCTCAATCCTCAATCCTCAGTAATCAACCCTCAATCTTCAATACTCAATACTCAATCCTAAATCCTCAATCCTCAATACTCAACCATCAATCCTCATTTCTCAATACTCAGTAGAATATCCTGAATTCTCAGGGTTCAATACTCAAACCTCAATCCTCAACCCTCAGCCGTCATCCTCCATCCTCAATCCTCAATCCTCAATCCTCAACCTTCAATCCCTAATACTCAATCCTCAATCCTCAATCCTCAATCCTCAATCCTTAATCCTCAACCTTCAATCCTCAATACTCAATCTTCAACCCACAATCCTCAATCCCGAATTCTCAATCTTCAATCCTCAATCCTCAATCATCAATATTCAATCCTCAATCCTCAATCTTCAATCCTCAATACTCAACCTTCAATCCTGAATCATCAATCCTCAATCTCCAATTCTCAATCCTCAATCGTCAGGCTTCAGTACTCAATACTCAATCTTCAATCCTCAATCCTCAATCCTCATTTCTCAATCCTCAATCCTCAATCCTCAATCGTCAATCATCAATCCTCAATCTTCAATACACAATCCTCAATCTTCAATCCTCAATCCTCAATCCTCAATTCTCGACTCTCAATCGTCAGTCCTCAGTCCACAAACCTCAATCCTCAATCCTCAGCCCTCGTCCTCAATCCTCAATCCTCAATCCTCAATCCTCAATACCCAACCATCAATACTCAATTCTCAATACTCAATAGAATATCCTGAATTTTCAGGATTCAATGCTCGAACCTCAACCCTCAACCCTCCGCCCTCATCCTCAATCCCCAATCCTCAATCCTCAATCCTCAATATTCAATCCTCTATACTCAATCTTCAATCCTCAATCCTCAATCCTCAATCCTCAATCCTCAATCCTCAATCCTCAATCCTCAATCCTCAATCCTCAATCCTCAGTGATCAATCATCAATCTTCAATACTCAATCGTCAATCCTCAGTCCTCAATCCTCAATCCCCAATCCTCGTTCCTCAAACCTCAATCCTCAACCCTCAGTCCTCATCTTCAATTCTCAACTCTCAATCCCCAATCCTCAATCCTCTATCTTCAATCCTCAATCCTCAATCCTCAATCTTCAATCCTCAATCCTCAATCCTCTATCCTCAATCCTCATTCTTCAATCCTCAACGCCCAATCCTCAATCTTCAATCCTCAATCCACAATCCTCAATTCTCAATTCTCAATCCTCAGTCCTCAGTCCTCAAACCACAATCCTCGACCCTCAGCCCTCATCCTCAATCCTCAGTAATCAATCCTCAATCTTCAATACTCAATACTCAATCCTAAATCCTCAATCCTCAATACTCAACCATCAATCCTCATTTCTCAATACTCAATAGAATATCCTGAATTCTCAGGGTTCAATACTCAAACCTCAATCCTCAACCCTCAGCCGTCATCCTCCATCCTCAATCCTCAATCCTCAATCCTCAATCTTCAATCCCTAATACTCAATCCTCAATCCTCAATCCTCAATCCTCAATCCTTAATCCTCAACCTTCAATCCTCAATACTCAATCTTCAACCCACAATCCTCAATCCCGAATTCTCAATCTTCAATCCTCAATCCTCAATCATCAATATTCAATCCTCAATCCTCAATCTTCAATCCTCAATACTCAACCTTCAATCCTGAATCATCAATCCTCAATCTCCAATTCTCAATCCTCAATCGTCAGGCTTCAGTACTCAATGCTCAATCTTCAATCCTCAATCCTCAATCCTCATTTCTCAATCCTCAATCCTCAATCCTCAATCGTCAATCATCAATCTTCAATCCTCAATCCTCAATCCTCATTCCTCAATCCGCAATCCTCAATCTTCAATCCTCAATACTCAATCTTCAATCCTCAATCCTCAATCCTGAAATCCTCAATCCTCAATATTCAACACACAACCCTCAACCTTCAATCCTCAATACTCAACCATCAATCCTCAATTCTCAATACTCAATAGAATATCCTGAATTCTCAGTTTTCAATACTCAATCCTCAACCTTCAATCTTCAAGTCTCCATCCACAAACATCAATTCTCATCACTCAACCCTCAACACTCTGCCCTCAATCCTCATTCCTCAATCCGCAATCCTCATTCTTCAATCCTCAATACTCAATCTTCAATCCTCAATCCTCAATCCTGAAATCCTCAATCCTCAATATTCAACACACAACCCTCAACCTTCAATCCTCAATACTCAACCATCAATCCTCAATTATCAATACTCAATAGAATATCCTGGATTCTCAGTTTTCAATACTCAATCCTGAATCTTCAATCTTCAACCCTCCATCCACAAACATCAATTCTCATCACTCAACCCTCAACACTCAGTCCTCAATCTTCAATCCTCAGTCATCAATCCTCAATCTTCAATACTCAATCCTCAATGTTCAATCTTCAAGTCTACATCCACAAACATCTATTCTCATCACTCAACCCTCAACCCTCAGTCCTCGTCCTCCATCCTCAATCCTCAATCCTCAATCCTCAATCTTCAATCCTCAACACTCAACCCTCAATCCTCAGTCTTCAAACCTCAATTCCGAATCCTCAATCCTGAATCCTCAATCTCCATCCCTCAGTCCGCAACAATATATTGTCAATCCTCAATCCTCAATAGAATATCCTCAATTCACAGTTTTCAAGACTCAATCCCCAATCTTCAATTTTCAAATCTCAATCCACAAACATCAATGCTCATCACTCAACCCCCAACACTCAGTCCTCAATCTTCAATCCTCACTCCTCAATCCTCAGTCCTCAATCCTCAATCCTCAATATTCAAACCTCAATCCTCAACCGTCAGTCCTCGTCCTCAATCCTCAACCCTCAATCCTCAGTCCTCAACCTTCAATCATCAATACTCAATTTTCAATCCTCAATCCTCAATCCTCAATCCCCAATCCTCAATCCTAAATATTCAATACACAACCCTCAACCATCAATCCTCAATACTCAGTCATCAATCCTCAATTGTCAATACTCAATAGAATATCCTGAATTCTCAGTTTTCAATACTCAATCCTCAATCTTCAATCTTCAAGTCTCCATCCACAAACATCAATTCTCATCACTCAACCCTCAACACTCAGTCCTCAATCGTCAATCCTCAATCCTCAATCCTAAATCTTCAATCCTCAATACTCAATCTTCAATTCTCAATCCTCAATCCTCAATCCTCAATCCTCAATCCTCACTCATCAATCCTCAATCCTCAATCCTCAATCCTCAATCTGCAATCCTCAATGCTCATTCCTCAATCCTCAATCGTCAATCCTCAATCCGCAATACTCGATCTTCAATCCTCAATACTCAATCTTCAATCCTCAATCCTCAATCCTCAATTCTCAATCCTCAATCCTCAGTCATCGATCCCCAATCTTCAATACTCAACCCTCAATGTTCAATCTTCAAGTCTCCATCCACAAACATCTATTGTCATCACGCAAACCTCAACCCTCAGTCCTCGTCCTCCATCCTCAATCCTCAATCCTCAATCCTCAATATTCAGTCCTCAATCCTCAACCCTCAATCCTCTGTCTTCAAACCTCAATTCCGAATCCTCAATCCTGAATCCTCAATCTCCAACCCTCAGTCCTCAACAATCTATTGTCAATCCTCAATCCTCAATAGAATATCCTCAATTCACAGTTTTCAACACTCAATACCCAATCTTCAATTTTCAAATCTCAATCCACAAACATCAATTCTCATCACTCAACCCTCAACACTGAGTCCTCAATCATCAATCCTCAATCCTCAATCCTCAATCTTCAATCCTCAATACACAATCTTCAATTCTCAATCCTCAATTCTCAGTCCTCAATACTAAATCCTCAATCGTCAATCCTCAATCCCGAATCCTCAATCTTCAATCCTCAATCCTCAATCCTCAATCCTCAATCCTCAATCTTCAATCCTCAATACTCAATCTTCAATCCTCAATCCTCAATCCTCAATCCTCAATCCTCAATCCTCAATCCTCAATACTCAACACACAACCCTCAACCGTCAATCCTCAATACTCAACCACCAATACTCAATTCTCAATACTCAATAGAATATCCTGAATTCTCATGTCTCAATACTCAATCCACAATATTCAATGATCAAATCTCAATCCTCAAACATCAATTCTCAACACTCAATCCTCAACACTCAGTTCTCTCTCTTCAATCTTCCACCATCAATCCTCTATCCTCAAGCGTCAATCCTCAATCCTCAATCCTCAAGACTCTATCCTCAGCCCTCAAATCTCAATTCCGAATTCTCAATCCTGAATCCTCAATCTTCATCCCTCAGTCCGCAACAATCAATTGTCAATCCTCCATCCTCAATAGAATATCCTCAATTCACAGTTTTCAATACTCAATCCCCAACCTTCAATCTTCAAATCTCAATCCACAAACATCAATTCTCATCACTGAGCCCTCAGCACTCAATCTTCAATCTTCAATCCTCAATCCTCAATCCTCATTCCTCAATCCGCAATCCTCAATCTTCAATCCTCAATACTCAATCTTCAATCCTCAATCCTCAATCCTGAAATCCTCAATCCTCAATATTCAACACACGACCCTCAACATTCAATCCTCAATACTCAACCATCAATCCTCAATTCTCAATACTCAATCGTCCGGCTACAATCCTCAACACTCAATCTTCAATCCTCAATCCTCAATCTTCAATCCTCAATACTCAATCTTCAATGCTCTGTCCTCAATCCTCAATCCTCAATCTTCAATCCTCAATCCTCGATCCTCAATTCTCAATCCTCAATCCTCAATCTTCATACATCAAACGTCAATGCTCAACCCTCAGTCCTCGTCCTCAATCCACAACCCCTCAATTCTCAATCCTCAGTCTTCAATCTCCAATCCTCAATCCTCAATCCTCAATCGTCTGTCCTCAAACCTCAATCCTGAATCCTGAATCCTCAACCTTGAATCCTCATTCTTCAGCCCTCAGTCCTCAACAATCAGTTGCCAATCCTCAGTCCTCAATAGAATATCATCAATTCACAGTCTTCAATACTCAATACTCAATCTGGAATCTTCAAATCTCTATCCAAAAACATCAATTCTCATCACTCAACCCTCAATCCTCAATCCTCAATCCTCAATCCTCAATCTTCAATCCTCAACACTCAATCTTCAATTCTCAATCCTCAATCCTCAATCCTCAATCCTCAATACTCAATCGTCAGTCTTCAATCCTCAACACTCAATCTTCAATACTCAATCCCCAATACTCAATCCCCAATCCTCATTCTTCAATCCTCAATACCCAATCCTCAATCTTCAGTCCTTAGTCCTCAATCCTCAATTCTCAATCCTCAATCCGCAATCCTCAATCCTCACTCCACAATACTCAATCTTCAATCCTCAATCCTCAATCTTCAATCCTCAATCCTCAACACTCAATCTTCAATCCTCAATCCCCAATCCTCAATCCTCGATCCTCATTCTTCAATCCTCAATACCCAATCCTCAATCTTCGATCGTCAATCCTCAATCCTCAATTCTCAATCCTCAATCCGCAGTCGTCAGACCTCAAACATCAATCCTCAACCGTCAGCCTTCATCCTCAATCCTCAATCCTCAATCCTCAGTCCTCAATCCTCAATCCTCAATTTTCAATCCTCAATCCTCAACCCTCAGTCCTCATCCTGAGCTCTCACTTCTCAATCCTCAATCCTCAATCCTCAATCTTCAATCCTCAATAATCAATCTCCAATCCTAGATTCCCAATCCCCAATCCACAATCGTTAATCCTCAATCTTCAATCCTCAATCCCCAGTCCTCAACCTTAAATCCTCAATGCTCAATCCCCAATCCTCAATCCTCAGTCCTCAATCCTCAACCCTCAATCCGCAATCATCAATCTTCAATCCTCAATACTCAATCTTCAATCCTAAATCCTCAATCCTGAAATCCTCAATCCTCAATATTCAACACACAACCCTCAACCTTCAATCCTCAATACTCAACCATCAATCCTCGATCCTCAATACTCAATCATCAGTCTTCAATCCTCAACACTCAATCTTCAATCCTCAATCCTCAATCTTCAATCCTCAATACTCAATCTTCAATCCTCAATCCTCAATCCTCAATACTCAATCCTCAACTCTCAGCCCTCATCCTCCATCCTCAATCCTCAATCCTCAAACCTCAATCTTCAATCCTCAATACTCAATCTTCTATTCTAAATTCTCAATTCTCAATCCTCAATCCCCAAACCTCAATCTTCAATCCTCAATCCTCAATCCTCAATCCTCAATCCTCAATCCTCAATCATCAATACTCAATCTTCAATCCTCAATCCTCAATCCTCAATCCTCAATCCTCAATCATCAGTCATGAATACTCAATCTTCATAACTCAATCCTCAATCCTCAATCCTCAATCCTCAGTCCTCAATCCTCAATCCTCATTCCTCAATCCTCAATCCTCAACCCTCAGTCCTCATCCTCAATTCTCAATTCTCAATCCTCAGTCCTCAATCTTCAATCCTCAACCCTCAATCCTCAATCCACAATCCTCAATCCTCAATCATCAACCTTTAATACTCAATACTCAATCTTCAGTCCTCAATCCTCAATCCTCAATCGTCAATCCTCATTCTTCAATCATCAATACCCAATCCTCAATCGTCAATCCTCAATCCTACATCCTCAATTCTCAATCCTCAATCCTCAGTCCTCAGTCCTCAAACCTCAACCCTCAATCCCCAGCCCTCATCGTCAATCCTCAATCATAAATCCTCATTCATCAATCTTCAATCCTCAATACTCAGTCTTCAATCCTCAATCCTCAATCCTCAATCCTCAATCCTCAATCCTCAATCATCAATCCTCAATCTTGAATACTCAATCCACAATCCTCAATCCTCAATCCTGAATCATCAATCCTCAATCAACAATACTCAATCTTCAATAATCAATCCTCTATCCTCAATCCTCAATCCTCAATACTCAACCATCAATCCTCAATTCTCAGTACTCAATAGAATATCCTGAATTCTCAGGATTCAATACTCAAACATCAATCCTCAAACCTCAGCCCACATTCTCAATCCTCAATCCTCAATCCCCAGTCCTCAATCTTAAATCCTCAATGCTCAATTCTCAATCCTCAATTCTCAGTCCTCAATCGTCAATCCTCAATCCGCAATCCTCAATCTTCAATCCTCAATCCTCAGTCCTCAAACCTCAATCCTCAATGCTCATACATCAATCCTCAACCGTCAGTCCTCGTCCTCAATCCTCAACTATCAATCCTCAATCCTCAATATTCAATCATCAATACTCAATCTTCAATCCTCAATCATCAATCCTCAATCCTCAATCCTCAATCCTCAATCCTCAGTCCTCAAACTTCAATCCTCAATGCTCAATCCTCAATCCTCAATCCTCAATACTCAATCTTCAATCCTGAAATCCTCAATCCTCAATATTCAACACACGACCCTCAACATTCAATCCTCAATACTCAACCATCTATCCTCAATTCTCAATACTGAATCGTCCGGCTTCAATCCTCAACACTCAATCTTCAATCCTCAATCCTCAATCTTCAATCCTCAATACTCAATCTTCAATCCTCAGTCCTCAATCCTCAATCCTCAATCTTCAATCCTCAATACACAATCTTCAATTCTCAATCCTCAATTCTCAGTCCTCAATACTAAATCCTCAATCGTCAATCCTCAATCCCGAATCCTCAATCTTCAATCCTCAATCCTCAATCCTCAATCCTCAATCCTCAATCTTCAATCCTCAATACTCAATCTTCAATCCTCAATCCTCAATCCTCAATCCTCAATCCTCAATCCTCAATCCTCAATACTCAACACACAACCCTCAACCGTCAATCCTCAATACTCAACCACCAATACTCAATTCTCAATACTCAATAGAATATCCTGAATTCTCATGTCTCAATACTCAATCCACAATATTCAATGATCAAATCTCAATCCTCAAACATCAATTCTCAACACTCAATCCTCAACACTCAGTCCTCTCTCTTCAATCTTCCACCATCAATCCTCTATCCTCAAGCGTCAATCCTCAATCCTCAATCCTCAAGACTCTATCCTCAGCCCTCAAATCTCAATTCCGAATTCTCAATCCTGAATCCTCAATCTTCATCCCTCAGTCCGCAACAATCAATTGTCAATCCTCCATCCTCAATAGAATATCCTCAATTCACAGTTTTCAATACTCAATCCCCAACCTTCAATCTTCAAATCTCAATCCACAAACATCAATTCTCATCACTGAGCCCTCAGCACTCAATCTTCAATCTTCAATCCTCAATCCTCAATCCTCATTCCTCAATCCGCAATCCTCAATCTTCAATCCTCAATACTCAATCTTCAATCCTCAATCCTCAATCCTGAAATCCTCAATCCTCAATATTCAACACACGACCCTCAACATTCAATCCTCAATACTCAACCATCAATCCTCAATTCTCAATACTCAATCGTCCGGCTACAATCCTCAACACTCAATCTTCAATCCTCAATCCTCAATCTTCAATCCTCAATACTCAATCTTCAATGCTCTGTCCTCAATCCTCAATCCTCAATCTTCAATCCTCAATCCTCGATCCTCAATTCTCAATCCTCAATCCTCAATCTTCATACATCAAACGTCAATGCTCAACCCTCAGTCCTCGTCCTCAATCCACAACCCCTCAATTCTCAATCCTCAGTCTTCAATCTCCAATCCTCAATCCTCAATCCTCAATCGTCTGTCCTCAAACCTCAATCCTGAATCCTGAATCCTCAACCTTGAATCCTCATTCTTCAGCCCTCAGTCCTCAACAATCAGTTGCCAATCCTCAGTCCTCAATAGAATATCATCAATTCACAGTCTTCAATACTCAATACTCAATCTGGAATCTTCAAATCTCTATCCAAAAACATCAATTCTCATCACTCAACCCTCAATCCTCAATCCTCAATCCTCAATCCTCAATCTTCAATCCTCAACACTCAATCTTCAATTCTCAATCCTCAATCCTCAATCCTCAATCCTCAATACTCAATCGTCAGTCTTCAATCCTCAACACTCAATCTTCAATACTCAATCCCCAATACTCAATCCCCAATCCTCATTCTTCAATCCTCAATACCCAATCCTCAATCTTCAGTCCTTAGTCCTCAATCCTCAATTCTCAATCCTCAATCCGCAATCCTCAATCCTCACTCCACAATACTCAATCTTCAATCCTCAATCCTCAATCTTCAATCCTCAATCCTCAACACTCAATCTTCAATCCTCAATCCCCAATCCTCAATCCTCGATCCTCATTCTTCAATCCTCAATACCCAATCCTCAATCTTCGATCGTCAATCCTCAATCCTCAATTCTCAATCCTCAATCCGCAGTCGTCAGACCTCAAACATCAATCCTCAACCGTCAGCCTTCATCCTCAATCCTCAATCCTCAATCCTCAATCCTCAATCCTCAATCCTCAATTTTCAATCCTCAATCCTCAACCCTCAGTCCTCATCCTGAGCTCTCACTTCTCAATCCTCAATCCTCAATCCTCAATCTTCAATCCTCAATAATCAATCTCCAATCCTAGATTCCCAATCCCCAATCCACAATCGTTAATCCTCAATCTTCAATCCTCAATCCCCAGTCCTCAACCTTAAATCCTCAATGCTCAATCCCCAATCCTCAATCCTCAGTCCTCAATCCTCAACCCTCAATCCGCAATCATCAATCTTCAATCCTCAATACTCAATCTTCAATCCTAAATCCTCAATCCTGAAATCCTCAATCCTCAATATTCAACACACAACCCTCAACCTTCAATCCTCAATACTCAACCATCAATCCTCGATCCTCAATACTCAATCATCAGTCTTCAATCCTCAACACTCAATCTTCAATCCTCAATCCTCAATCTTCAATCCTCAATACTCAATCTTCAATCCTCAATCCTCAATCCTCAATACTCAATCCTCAACTCTCAGCCCTCATCCTCCATCCTCAATCCTCAATCCTCAAACCTCAATCTTCAATCCTCAATACTCAATCTTCTATTCTAAATTCTCAATTCTCAATCCTCAATCCCCAAACCTCAATCTTCAATCCTCAATCCTCAATCCTCAATCCTCAATCCTCAATCCTCAATCATCAATACTCAATCTTCAATCCTCAATCCTCAATCCTCAATCCTCAATCCTCAATCATCAGTCATGAATACTCAATCTTCATAACTCAATCCTCAATCCTCAATCCTCAATCCTCAGTCCTCAATCCTCAATCCTCATTCCTCAATCCTCAATCCTCAACCCTCAGTCCTCATCCTCAATTCTCAATTCTCAATCCTCAGTCCTCAATCTTCAATCCTCAACCCTCAATCCTCAATCCACAATCCTCAATCCTCAATCATCAACCTTTAATACTCAATACTCAATCTTCAGTCCTCAATCCTCAATCCTCAATCGTCAATCCTCATTCTTCAATCATCAATACCCAATCCTCAATCGTCAATCCTCAATCCTACATCCTCAATTCTCAATCCTCAATCCTCAGTCCTCAGTCCTCAAACCTCAACCCTCAATCCCCAGCCCTCATCGTCAATCCTCAATCATAAATCCTCATTCATCAATCTTCAATCCTCAATACTCAGTCTTCAATCCTCAATCCTCAATCCTCAATCCTCAATCCTCAATCCTCAATCATCAATCCTCAATCTTGAATACTCAATCCACAATCCTCAATCCTCAATCCTGAATCATCAATCCTCAATCAACAATACTCAATCTTCAATAATCAATCCTCTATCCTCAATCCTCAATCCTCAATACTCAACCATCAATCCTCAATTCTCAGTACTCAATAGAATATCCTGAATTCTCAGGATTCAATACTCAAACATCAATCCTCAAACCTCAGCCCACATTCTCAATCCTCAATCCTCAATCCCCAGTCCTCAATCTTAAATCCTCAATGCTCAATTCTCAATCCTCAATTCTCAGTCCTCAATCGTCAATCCTCAATCCGCAATCCTCAATCTTCAATCCTCAATCCTCAGTCCTCAAACCTCAATCCTCAATCCTCATACATCAATCCTCAACCGTCAGTCCTCGTCCTCAATCCTCAACTATCAATCCTCAATCCTCAATATTCAATCATCAATACTCAATCTTCAATCCTCAATCATCAATCCTCAATCCTCAATCCTCAATCCTCAATCCTCAGTCCTCAAACTTCAATCCTCAATGCTCAATCCTCAATCCTCAATCCTCAATACTCAATCTTCAATCCTGAAATCCTCAATCCTCAATATTCAACACACGACCCTCAACATTCAATCCTCAATACTCAACCATCTATCCTCAATTCTCAATACTGAATCGTCCGGCTTCAATCCTCAACACTCAATCTTCAATCCTCAATCCTCAATCTTCAATCCTCAATACTCAATCTTCAATCCTCAGTCCTCAATCCTCAATCCTCAATCTTCAATCCTCAATACACAATCTTCAATTCTCAATCCTCAATTCTCAGTCCTCAATACTAAATCCTCAATCGTCAATCCTCAATCCCGAATCCTCAATCTTCAATCCTCAATCCTCAATCCTCAATCCTCAATCCTCAATCTTCAATCCTCAATACTCAATCTTCAATCCTCAATCCTCAATCCTCAATCCTCAATCCTCAATCCTCAATCCTCAATACTCAACACACAACCCTCAACCGTCAATCCTCAATACTCAACCACCAATACTCAATTCTCAATACTCAATAGAATATCCTGAATTCTCATGTCTCAATACTCAATCCACAATATTCAATGATCAAATCTCAATCCTCAAACATCAATTCTCAACACTCAATCCTCAACACTCAGTCCTCTCTCTTCAATCTTCCACCATCAATCCTCTATCCTCAAGCGTCAATCCTCAATCCTCAATCCTCAAGACTCTATCCTCAGCCCTCAAATCTCAATTCCGAATTCTCAATCCTGAATCCTCAATCTTCATCCCTCAGTCCGCAACAATCAATTGTCAATCCTCCATCCTCAATAGAATATCCTCAATTCACAGTTTTCAATACTCAATCCCCAACCTTCAATCTTCAAATCTCAATCCACAAACATCAATTCTCATCACTGAGCCCTCAGCACTCAATCTTCAATCTTCAATCCTCAATCCTCAATCCTCATTCCTCAATCCGCAATCCTCAATCTTCAATCCTCAATACTCAATCTTCAATCCTCAATCCTCAATCCTGAAATCCTCAATCCTCAATATTCAACACACGACCCTCAACATTCAATCCTCAATACTCAACCATCAATCCTCAATTCTCAATACTCAATCGTCCGGCTACAATCCTCAACACTCAATCTTCAATCCTCAATCCTCAATCTTCAATCCTCAATACTCAATCTTCAATCCTCAGTCCTCAATCCTCAATCCTCAATCTTCAATCCTCAATCCTCGATCCTCAATTCTCAATCCTCAATCCTCAATCTTCAGACATCAAACGTCAATGCTCAACCCTCAGTCCTCGTCCTCAATCCACAACCCCTCAATTCTCAATCCTCAGTCTTCAATCTCCAATCCTCAATCCTCAATCCTCAATCGTCTGTCCTCAAACCTCAATCCTGAATCCTGAATCCTCAACCTTGAATCCTCATTCTTCAGCACTCAGTCCTCAACAATCAGTTGCCAATCCTCAGTCCTCAATAGAATATCATCAATTCACAGTCTTCAATACTCAATACTCAATCTGGAATCTTCAAATCTCTATCCAAAAACATCAATTCTCATCACTCAACCCTCAATCCTCAATCCTCAATCCTCAATCCTCAATCCTCAATCCTCAATCTTCAATCCTCAACACTCAATCTTCAATTCTCAATCCTCAATCCTCAATCCTCAATCCTCAATACTCAATCGTCAGTCTTCAATCCTCAACACTCAATCTTCAATACTCAATCCCCAATACTCAATCCCCAATCCTCATTCTTCAATCCTCAATACCCAATCCTCAATCTTCAGTCCTCAGTCCTCAATCCTCAATTCTCAATCCTCAATCCGCAATCCTCAATCCTCACTCCACAATACTCAATCTTCAATCCTCAATCCTCAATCCTGAAATCCTCAATCCTCAATATTCAACACACAACCCTCAAACTACAATCCTCAATACTCAACTATCAATCCTCAATTCTCAATACTCAATCGTCAGTCTTCAATCCTCAACACTCAATCTTCAATCCTCAATCCTCAATCTTCAATCCTCAACACTCAATCTTCGATCCTCAATCCTCAATCCTCAATTCTCAATCCTCAATCCGCAGTCCTCAGACCTCAAACATCAATCCTCAACCGTCAGCCTTCATCCTCAATCCTCAATCCTCAATCCTCAATCCTCAATCCTCATTCTTCAATCCTCAACGCCCAATCCTCAATCTTCAATCCTCAATCCTCAATCCTCAATTCTCAATCCTCAATCCTCAGTCCTCAAGCCTCAAACCTCAATCCTCAGCCCTCGGCCCTCATCCTCACTCCTCAATACTCAACCCTCAATCTTCAATCTTCAATCCTCAATACTCAATCTGCAATACTCAATCCTCAATTCTCAATCCTCAATACTCAATCCTCAAACGTCAATCCTCCATCCCCAATCCTCAATCTTCTATCGCCAATCCTCAATCCTCAATCCTCAATCCTCAACCTTCAATCCTCAATACTCAATCTTCAACCCTCAATCCTCAATCCCCAATTCTCAATACTCAAACCTCAATCCTCAATCCTCAATATTCAATCCCCAATACTCAGTCTACAATCCTCAATCCTCAATCATCAGTCCTCAATCCTCGTTCTTCTATCCTCAATACCCAATCCTCAATCTTCAATCCTCAATGCTCAATCCTCAACGCTCAATCCTCAATCCTCAATCCTCAATACTCAATCCTCGATCTTCAATCCACAATACTCAATCTTCAATCCTCAATCCTCAATCCTCAATCCTCAATTCTCAATCCTCAATCGTCAGGCTTCAGTACTCAATACTCAATCTTCAATCCTTAATCCTCAATCCTCATTCCTCAATACTCAATCCACAATCCTCAATCCTCAATCATGAATACTCAATCTTCAATACTCAATCCTCAATACTCAACCCTCAATCCTCAATCCTCAATCATTAATCCTCAATCTTCAATACTCAATCCTCAATCCTCAATCCTCAATCCTCAATCCTCAATACTCAACCATCAATCCTCAATTCTCAATATTCAATAGAATATCCTGAATTCTCACGGTTCAGTACTCAAACCTCAATCCTCAACCCTCAGCCCACAGCCCTCATTCTCCATCCTCAATCCTGAATCATCAATCCTCAATCTTCAATCCCCAATACTCAATCTTCAATCCTCAATCCTCAAACCTCAATCCTCAATCCTCAATCCTCAATCTTCAATCCTCAATACTCAATCCTCAATCCTCAATCCTCAATCCTCAATCCTCAATCCTCAACCTTCAATCCTCAATACTCAATCTTCAACCCTCAATCCTCAATCCCGAATTCTCAATCCTCAATCCTCAATCCTCAATCCTCAATATTCAATCCTCAATCCTCAATCTCCAATCCTCAATACTCAACCTTCAATCCTGAATCATCAATCCTCAATCCCCAATTCTCAACCCTCAATCGTCAGGCTTCAGTACTCAATACTCAATCTTCAACCCTCAATCCTAAATCCTCATTCCTCAATCATCAACCCTCAGTCCTCATCCTCAATTCTCAATTCTCAATCCTCAATCCTCATTCCTCAATCCTCAATCCTCAATCCTCAATCCTCAATCTTCAATCCTCAATACTCAATCTTCAATTCTCAATCCTCAATCCTCAATTCTCAATTCTCAATCCTCAATCGTCAGGCTTCAGTACTCAATACTCAATCTTCAATCCTCAATCGTCAATCCTCATTCCTCAATCCTCAATCCTCAATCCTCAATCCTCAACCATCAATCCTCAATCTTCAATACACAATCCTCAATCCTCAGTAATCAACCCTCAATCTTCAATACTCAATACTCAATCGTAAATCCTCAATCCTCAATACTCAACCATCAATCCTCATTTCTCAATACTCAATAGAATATCCTGAATTCTCAGGGTTCAATACTCAAACCTCAATCCTCAACCCTCAGCCGTCATCCTCCATCCTCAATCCTCAATCCTCAATCCTCAACCTTCAATCCCTAATACTCAATCCTCAATCCTCAATCCTCAATCCTCAATCCTTAATCCTCAACCTTCAATCCTCAATACTCAATCTTCACACCCACAATCCTCAATCCCGAATTCTCAATCTTCAATCCTCAATCCTCAATCATCAATATTCAATCCTCAATCCTCAATCTTCAATCCTCAATACTCAACCTTCAATCCTGAATCATCAATCCTCAATCTCCAATTCTCAATCCTCAATCGTCAGGCTTCAGTACTCAATACTCAATCTTCAATCCTCAATCCTCAATCCTCATTTCTCAATCCTCAATCCTCAATCCTCAATCGTCAATCATCAATCCTCAATCTTCAATACACAATCCTCAATCTTCAATCCTCAATCCTCAATCCTCAATTCTCGACTCTCAATCGTCATTCCTCAGTCCACAAACCTCAATCCTCAATCCTCAGCCCTCGTCCTCAATCCTCAATCCTCAATCCTCAATCCTCAATACCCAACCATCAATACTCAATTCTCAATACTCAATAGAATATCCTGAATTTTCAGGATTCAATGCTCAAACCTCAACCCTCAACCCTCCGCCCTCATCCTCAATCCCCAATCCTCAATCCTCAATCCTCAATATTCAATCCTCTATACTCAATCTTCAATCCTCAATCCTCAATCCTCAATCCTCAATCCTCAATCCTCAATCCTCAATCCTCAATCCTCAATCCTCAATCCTCAGTGATCAATCATCAATCTTCAATACTCAATCGTCAATCCTCAGTCCTCAATCCTCAATCCCCAATCCTCGTTCCTCAAACCTCAATCCTCAACCCTCAGTCCTCATCTTCAATTCTCAACTCTCAATCCTCAATCCTCAATCCTCTATCTTCAATCCTCAATCCTCAATCCTCAATCTTCAATCCTCAATCCTCAATCCTCTATCCTCAATCCTCATTCTTCAATCCTCAACGCCCAATCCTCAATCTTCAATCCTCAATCCACAATCCTCAATTCTCAATTCTCAATCCTCAGTCCTCAGTCCTCAAACCACAATCCTCGACCCTCAGCCCTCATCCTCAATCCTCAGTAATCAATCCTCAATCTTCAATACTCAATACTCAATCCTAAATCCTCAATCCTCAATACTCAACCATCAATCCTCATTTCTCAATACTCAATAGAATATCCTGAATTCTCAGGGTTCAATACTCAAACCTCAATCCTCAACCCTCAGCCGTCATCCTCCATCCTCAATCCTCAATCCTCAATCCTCAATCTTCAATCCCTAATACTCAATCCTCAATCCTCAATCCTCAATCCTCAATCCTTAATCCTCAACCTTCAATCCTCAATACTCAATCTTCAACCCACAATCCTCAATCCCGAATTCTCAATCTTCAATCCTCAATCCTCAATCATCAATATTCAATCCTCAATCCTCAATCTTCAATCCTCAATACTCAACCTTCAATCCTGAATCATCAATCCTCAATCTCCAATTCTCAATCCTCAATCGTCAGGCTTCAGTACTCAATACTCAATCTTCAATCCTCAATCCTCAATCCTCATTTCTCAATCCTCAATCCTCAATCCTCAATCGTCAATCATCAATCTTCAATCCTCAATCCTCAATCCTCATTCCTCAATCCGCAATCCTCAATCTTCAATCCTCAATACTCAATCTTCAATCCTCAATCCTCAATCCTGAAATCCTCAATCCTCAATATTCAACACACAACCCTCAACCTTCAATCCTCAATACTCAACCATCAATCCTCAATTCTCAATACTCAATAGAATATCCTGAATTCTCAGTTTTCAATACTCAATCCTCAACCTTCAATCTTCAAGTCTCCATCCACAAACATCAATTCTCATCACTCAACCCTCAACACTCTGCCCTCAATCCTCATTCCTCAATCCGCAATCCTCATTCTTCAATCCTCAATACTCAATCTTCAATCCTCAATCCTCAATCCTGAAATCCTCAATCCTCAATATTCAACACACAACCCTCAACCTTCAATCCTCAATACTCAACCATCAATCCTCAATTATCAATACTCAATAGAATATCCTGGATTCTCAGTTTTCAATACTCAATCCTGAATCTTCAATCTTCAACCCTCCATCCACAAACATCAATTCTCATCACTCAACCCTCAACACTCAGTCCTCAATCTTCAATCCTCAGTCATCAATCCTCAATCTTCAATACTCAATCCTCAATGTTCAATCTTCAAGTCTACATCCACAAACATCTATTCTCATCAATCAACCCTCAACCCTCAGTCCTCGTCCTCCATCCTCAATCCTCAATCCTCAATCCTCAATCTTCAATCCTCAACACTCAACCCTCAATCCTCAGTCTTCAAACCTCAATTCCGAATCCTCAATCCTGAATCCTCAATCTCCATCCCTCAGTCCGCAACAATATATTGTCAATCCTCAATCCTCAATAGAATATCCTCAATTCACAGTTTTCAAGACTCAATCCCCAATCTTCAATTTTCAAATCTCAATCCACAAACATCAATGCTCATCACTCAACCCTCAACACTCAGTCCTCAATCTTCAATCCTCACTCCTCAATCCTCAGTCCTCAATCCTCAATCCTCAATATTCAAACCTCAATCCTCAACCGTCAGTCCTCGTCCTCAATCCTCAACCCTCAATCCTCAGTCCTCAACCTTCAATCATCAATACTCAATTTTCAATCCTCAATCCTCAATCCTCAATCCCCAATCCTCAATCCTAAATATTCAATACACAACCCTCAACCATCAATCCTCAATACTCAGTCATCAATCCTCAATTGTCAATACTCAATAGAATATCCTGAATTCTCAGTTTTCAATACTCAATCCTCAATCTTCAATCTTCAAGTCTCCATCCACAAACATCAATTCTCATCACTCAACCCTCAACACTCAGTCCTCAATCGTCAATCCTCAATCCTCAATCCTAAATCTTCAATCCTCAATACTCAATCTTCAATTCTCAATCCTCAATCCTCAATCCTCAATCCTCAATCCTCACTCATCAATCCTCAATCCTCAATCCTCAATCCTCAATCTGCAATCCTCAATGCTCATTCCTCAATCCTCAATCGTCAATCCTCAATCCGCAATACTCGATCTTCAATCCTCAATACTCAATCTTCAATCCTCAATCCTCAATCCTCAATTCTCAATCCTCAATCCTCAGTCATCGATCCCCAATCTTCAATACTCAACCCTCAATGTTCAATCTTCAAGTCTCCATCCACAAACATCTATTGTCATCACTCAAACCTCAACCCTCAGTCCTCGTCCTCCATCCTCAATCCTCAATCCTCAATCCTCAATCTTCAGTCCTCAATCCTCAACCCTCAATCCTCTGTCTTCAAACCTCAATTCCGAATCCTCAATCCTGAATCCTCAATCTCCAACCCTCAGTCCTCAACAATCTATTGTCAATCCTCAATCCTCAATAGAATATCCTCAATTCACAGTTTTCAACACTCAATACCCAATCTTCAATTTTCAAATCTCAATCCACAAACATCAATTCTCATCACTCAACCCTCAACACTGAGTCCTCAATCATCAATCCTCAATCCTCAATCCTCAATCTTCAATCCTCAATACACAATCTTCAATTCTCAATCCTCAATTCTCAGTCCTCAATACTAAATCCTCAATCGTCAATCCTCAATCCCGAATCCTCAATCTTCAATCCTCAATCCTCAATCCTCAATCCTCAATCCTCAATCTTCAATCCTCAATACTCAATCTTCAATCCTCAATCCTCAATCCTCAATCCTCAATCCTCAATCCTCAATCCTCAATACTCAACACACAACCCTCAACCGTCAATCCTCAATACTCAACCACCAATACTCAATTCTCAATACTCAATAGAATATCCTGAATTCTCATGTCTCAATACTCAATCCACAATATTCAATGATCAAATCTCAATCCTCAAACATCAATTCTCAACACTCAATCCTCAACACTCAGTCCTCTCTCTTCAATCTTCCACCATCAATCCTCTATCCTCAAGCGTCAATCCTCAATCCTCAATCCTCAAGACTCTATCCTCAGCCCTCAAATCTCAATTCCGAATTCTCAATCCTGAATCCTCAATCTTCATCCCTCAGTCCGCAACAATCAATTGTCAATCCTCCATCCTCAATAGAATATCCTCAATTCACAGTTTTCAATACTCAATCCCCAACCTTCAATCTTCAAATCTCAATCCACAAACATCAATTCTCATCACTGAGCCCTCAGCACTCAATCTTCAATCTTCAATCCTCAATCCTCAATCCTCATTCCTCAATCCGCAATCCTCAATCTTCAATCCTCAATACTCAATCTTCAATCCTCAATCCTCAATCCTGAAATCCTCAATCCTCAATATTCAACACACGACCCTCAACATTCAATCCTCAATACTCAACCATCAATCCTCAATTCTCAATACTCAATCGTCCGGCTACAATCCTCAACACTCAATCTTCAATCCTCAATCCTCAATCTTCAATCCTCAATACTCAATCTTCAATCCTCAGTCCTCAATCCTCAATCCTCAATCTTCAATCCTCAATCCTCGATCCTCAATTCTCAATCCTCAATCCTCAATCTTCAGACATCAAACGTCAATGCTCAACCCTCAGTCCTCGTCCTCAATCCACAACCCCTCAATTCTCAATCCTCAGTCTTCAATCTCCAATCCTCAATCCTCAATCCTCAATCGTCTGTCCTCAAACCTCAATCCTGAATCCTGAATCCTCAACCTTGAATCCTCATTCTTCAGCCCTCAGTCCTCAACAATCAGTTGCCAATCCTCAGTCCTCAATAGAATATCATCAATTCACAGTCTTCAATACTCAATACTCAATCTGGAATCTTCAAATCTCTATCCAAAAACATCAATTCTCATCACTCAACCCTCAATCCTCAATCCCCAATCCTCAATCCTCAATCCTCAATCCTCAATCTTCAATCCTCAACACTCAATCTTCAATTCTCAATCCTCAATCCTCAATCCTCAATCCTCAATACTCAATCGTCAGTCTTCAATCCTCAACACTCAATCTTCAATACTCAATCCCCAATACTCAATCCCCAATCCTCAATCTTCAATCCTCAATACCCAATCCTCAATCTTCAGTCCTCAGTCCTCAATCCTCAATTCTCAATCCTCAATCCGCAATCCTCAATCCTCACTCCACAATACTCAATCTTCAATCCTCAATCCTCAATCCTGAAATCCTCAATCCTCAATATTCAACACACAACCCTCAAACTACAATCCTCAATACTCAACTATCAATCCTCAATTCTCAATACTCAATCGTCAGTCTTCAATCCTCAACACTCAATCTTCAATCCTCAATCCTCAATCTTCAATCCTCAACACTCAATCTTCGATCCTCAAACCTCAATCCTCAATTCTCAATCCTCAATCCGCAGTCCTCAGACCTCAAACATCAATCCTCAACCGTCAGCCTTCATCCTCAATCCTCAATCCTCAATCCTCAATCCTCAATCCTCAATCCTCAATTTTCAATCCTCAATCATCAACCCTCAGTCCTCACCCTGAGCTCTCACTTCTCAATCCTCAATCCTCAATCCTCAATCTTCAACCCTCAATAATCAATCTCCAATCCTAGATCCCCATATCCCCAATCCACAATCCTTAATCCTCAATCTTCAATCCTCAATCCCCAGTCCTCAATCTTAAATCCTCAATGCTCAATCCCCAATCCTCAATCCTCAGTCCTCGATCCTCAACCCTCAATCCGCAATCATCAATCTTCAATCCTCAATACTCAATCTTCAATCCTAAATCCTCAATCCTGAAATCCTCAATCCTCAATATTCAACACACAACCCTCAACCCTCAATCCTCAATACTCAACCATCAATCCTCAATCCTCAATACTCAATCATCAGTCTTCAATCCTCAACACTCAATCTTCAATCCTCAATCCTCAATCTTCAATCCTCAATACTCAATCTTCAATCCTCAACCCTCAATCCTCAATACTCAATCCTCAATCCTCAATCCTCTATCCTCAATCCTCAATCTTCAATCCTCAATACTCAATCTTCAATCCTCAATCCTAAAATCCTCAATCCTCAATATTCAACACACAACCCTCAACCACCAATCCTCAATACCCAACCATCATTGCTCAATTCTCAATACTCAATAGAATATCCTGAATTCTCAGTTTTCAATACCCAATACTCAATCTTCAATATTCAAGTCTCCATCCACAAACATCCATTCTCATCACTCAACCCTCAACACTCAGTCCTCAATCTTCAATCCTCAATCCACTATCCACAATCTTCAATCCTCAATACTCAATCTTCAATCCTCAATTGCCAATTCTCAATCCTCAATCCTCAATCCTCAGTCATCAATCCTCAATCTTCAATACTCAATCCTCAATCCTCAATCCTCATTCCTCAAACCGCAATCCTCAACCCTCAGTCCTCATCCTCCATCCACAATCCTCAATCCTCAATCCTCAATCTTCAATACTCAATCCTCAATCCTCAAACCTCGATCCTCAGTCATGAATACTCCATCTTCAATACTCAATCCACAATCCTCAATCCTCAACCCTCAATCCTCAATCCTCAATCCTCATTCCTCAAACCTCAATCCTCAACCCTCAGTCCTCATTCTTAATTCTCAATTCTCAATCCTCAATCCTCAATTCTCAATCTTCAATCCTCAATAATCAATCTCCAGTCCTAGATCCTCAATCCCCAATCCTCAGTCCTGAATCCTCAATCTTCAATCCTCAATCACCAGTCCACAATCCAAAATCCTCAATCCTCAATCCTCAATCCTCAATCCTCAATATTCAACACACAACCCTCAAACTTCAATCCTCAATACTCAACAATCAATCCACAATTCTCAATACTCAATCGTCAGCCTTCAATCCTCAACACTCAATCTTCAATCCTCAATCCTCAATCTTCAATCCTCAATCCTCAACACTCAATCTTCAATCCTCAATCCCCAATCCTCAATCCTCGATCCTCATTCTTCAATCCTCAATACCCAATCCTCAATCTTCGATCCTCAATCCTCAATCCTCAATTCTCAATCCTCAATCCGCAGTCGTCAGACCTCAAACATCAATCCTCAACCGTCAGCCTTCATCGTCAATCCTCAATCCTCAATCCTCAATCCTCAATCCTCAATCCTCAATTTTCAATCCTCAATCCTCAACCCTCAGTCCTCATCCTGAGCTCTCACTTCTCAATCCTCAATCATCAATCCTCAATCTTCAATCCTCAATAATCAATCTCCAATCCTAGATCCCCAATCCCCAATCCACAATCGTTAATCCTCAATCTTCAATCCTCAATCCCCAGTCCTCAACCTTAAATCCTCAATGCGCAATCCCCAATCCTCAATCCTCAGTCCTCAATCCTCAACCCTCAATCCGCAATCATCAATCTTCAATCCTCAATACTCAATCTTCAATCCTAAATCCTCAATCCTGAAATCCTCAATCCTCAATATTCAACACACAACCCTCAACCTTCAATCCTCAATACTCAACCATCAATCCTCAATCCTCAATACTCAATCATCAGTCTTCAATCCTCAACACTCAATCTTCAATCCTCAATCCTCAATCTTCAATCCTCAATACTCAATCTTCAATCCTCAATCCTCAATCCTCAATACTCAATCCTCAACTCTCACCCCTCATCCTCCATCCTTAATCCTCAATCCTCAAACCTCAATCTTCAATCCTCAATACTCAATCTTCTATTCTAAATTCTCAATTCTCAATCCTCAATCCCCAAACCTCAATCTTCAATCCTCAATCCTCAATCCTCAATCCTCAATCCTCAATCCTCAATCATCAATACTCAATCTTCAATCCTCAATCCTCAATCCTCAATCCTCAATCCTCAATCATCAGTCATGAATACTCAATCTTCATAACTCAATCCTCAATCCTCAATCCTCAATCCTCAGTCCTCAATCCTCAATCCTCATTCCTCAAACCTCAATCCTCAACCCTCAGTCCTCATCCTCAATTCTCAATTCTCAATCCTCAATCCTCAATCTTCAATCCTCAACCCTCAATCCTCAATCCACAATCCTCAATCCTCAATCCTCAATCATCAACCTTTAATACTCAATACTCAATCTTCAGTCCTCAATCCTCAATCCTCAATCGTCAATCCTCATTCTTCAATCATCAATACCCAATCCTCAATCGTCAATCCTCAATCCTACATCCTCAATTCTCAATCCTCAATCCTCAGTCCTCAGTCCTCAAACCTCAACCCTCAATCCCCAGCCCTCATCGTCAATCCTCAATCATAAATCCTCATTCATCAATCTTCAATCCTCAATACTCAGTCTTCAATCCTCAATCCTCAATCCTCAATCCTCAATCCTCAATCCTCAATCATCAATCCTCAATCTTGAATACTCAATCCACAATCCTCAATCCTCAATCCTGAATCATCAATCCTCAATCAACAATACTCAATCTTCAATAATCAATCCTCTATCCTCAATCCTCAATCCTCAATACTCAACCATCAATCCTCAATTCTCAGTACTCAATAGAATATCCTGAATTCTCAGGATTCAATACTCAAACATCAATCCTCAAACCTCAGCCCACATTCTCAATCCTCAATCCTCAATCCCCAGTCCTCAATCTTAAATCCTCAATGCTCAATTCTCAATCCTCAATTCTCAGTCCTCAATCGTCAATCCTCAATCCGCAATCCTCAATCTTCAATCCTCAATCCTCAGTCCTCAAACCTCAATCCTCAATCCTCATACATCAATCCTCAACCGTCAGTCCTCGTCCTCAATCCTCAACTATCAATCCTCAATCCTCAATATTCAATCATCAATACTCAATCTTCAATCCTCAATCATCAATCCTCAATCCTCAATCCTCAATCCTCAATCCTCAGTCCTCAAACTTCAATCCTCAATACTCAATCCTCAATCCTCAATCCTCAATACTCAATCTTCAATCCTCAATCCTCAATCCTGAAATCCTCAATCCTCAATATTCAACACACGACCCTCAACATTCAATCCTCAATACTCAACCATCAATCCTCAATTCTCAATACTCAACCGTCCGGCTTCAATCCTCAACACTCAATCTTCAATCCTCAATCCTCAATCTTCAATCCTCAATACTCAATCTTCAATCCTCAGTCCTCAATCCTCAATCCTCAATCTTCAATCCTCAATCCTCGATCCTCAATTCTCAATCCTCAATCCTCAATCTTCAGACATCAAACGTCAATGCTCAACCCTCAGTCCTCGTCCTCAATCCACAACCCTCAATTCTCAATCCTCAGTCTTCAATCTCCAATCCTCAATCCTCAATCCTCAATCGTCTGTCCTCAAACCTCAATCCTGAATCCTGAATCCTCAACCCTGAATCCTCATTCTTCAGCCCTCAGTCCTCAACAATCAGTTGCCAATCCTCAGTCCTCAATAGAATATCATCAATTCACAGTTTTCAATACTCAATACTCAATCTGGAATCTTCAAATCTCTATCCAAAAACATCAATTCTCATCACTCAACCCTCAATCCTCAATCCTCAATCCTCAATCCTCAATCCTCAATCCTCAATCCTCAACACTCAATCTTCAATTCTCAATCCTCAATCCTCAATCCTCAATCCTCAATACTCAATCGTCAGTCTTCAATCCTCAACACTCAATCTTCAATACTCAATCCCCAATACTCAATCCCCAATCCTCATTCTTCAATCCTCAATACCCAATCCTCAATCTTCAGTCCTCAGTCCTCAATCCTCAATTCTCAATCCTCAATCCGCAATCCTCAATCCTCACTCCCCAATACTCAATCTTCAATCCTCAATCCTCAATCCTGAAATCCTCAATCCTCAATATTCAACACACAACCCTCAAACTTCAATCCTCAATACTCAACCATCAATCCTCAATTCTCAATACTCAATCGTCAGTCTTCAATCCTCAACACTCAATCTTCAATCCTCAATCCTCAATCTTCAATCCTCAACACTCAATCTTCGATCCTCAATCCTCAATCCTCAATTCTCAATCCTCAATCCGCAGTCCTCAGACCTCAAACATCAATCCTCAACCGTCAGCCTTCATCCTCAATCCTCAATCCTCAATCCTCAATCCTCAATCCTCAATCCTCAATTTTCAATCCTCAATCCTCAACCCTCAGTCCTCATCCTGAGCTCTCACTTCTCAATCCTCAATCCTCAATCCTCAATCTTCAATCCTCGATAATCAATCTCCAATCCTAGATCCCCAATCCCCAATCCACAATCGTTAATCCTCAATTTTCAATCCTCAATCCCCAGTCCTCAACCTTAAATCCTCAATGCTCAATCCCCAATCCTCAATCCTCAGTCCTCAATCCTCAACCCTCAATCCGCAATCATCAATCTTCAATCCTCAATACTCAATCTTCAATCCTAAATCCTCAATCCTGAAATCCTCAATCCTCAATATTCAACACACAACCCTCAACCTTCAATCCTCAATACTCAACCATCAATCCTCAATCCTCAATACTCAATCATCAGTCTTCAATCCTCAACACTCAATCTTCAATCCTCAATCCTCAATCTTCAATCCTCAATACTCAATCTTCAATCCTTAATCCTCAATCCTCAATACTCAATCCTCAACTCTCAGCCCTCATCCTCCATCCTCAATCCTCAATCCTCAAACCTCAATCTTCAATCCTCAATACTCAATCTTCTATTCTAAATTCTCAATTCTCAATCCTCAATCCCCAAACCTCAATCTTCAATCCTCAATCCTCAATCCTCAATCCTCAATCCTCAATCCTCAATCATCAATACTCAATCTTCAATCCTCAATCCTCAATCCTCAATCCTCAATCCTCAATCATCAGTCATGAATACTCAATCTTCATAACTCAATCCTCAATCCTCAATCCTCAATCCTCAGTCCTCAATCCTCAATCCTCATTCCTCAAACCTCAATCCTCAACCCTCAGTCCTCATCCTCAATTCTCAATTCTCAATCCTCAATCCTCAATCTTCAATCCTCAACCCTCAATCCTCAATCCACAATCCTCAATCCTCAATCATCAACCTTTAATACTCAATACTCAATCTTCAGTCCTCAATCCTCAATCCTCAATCGTCAATCCTCATTCTTCAATCATCAATACCCAATCCTCAATCGTCAATCCGCAATCCTACATCCTCAATTCTCAATCCTCAATCCTCAGTCCTCAGTCCTCAAACCTCAACCCTCAATCCCCAGCCCTCATCGTCAATCCTCAATCATAAATCCTCATTCATCAACCTTCAATCCTCAATACTCAGTCTTCAATCCTCAATCCTCAATCCTCAATCCTCAATCCTCAATCCTCAATCATCAATCCTCAATCTTGAATACTCAATCCACAATCCTCAATCCTCAATCCTCAATACTCAACCTTCAATCCTCAATCCTCAATCCTCAATACTCAATCCTCAGTCATCAATCCTCAATCCTCAATACTCAATCGTCAATACTCAATCGTCAATCCTCAGTCCTCAATTCTCAATCCTCAATCCTCGTTCCTCAAACCTCAATCCTCAACCCTCAGTCCTCATCCTCAATTCCCAATCCTCAATCCTCAATCCTCAATATTCAATCCTCAATACTCAATCTTCAATCCTGAATCCTCAATCCTCAATCCTCAATCCTCAATCCTCAATCCTCAATCGTCAGACTTCAGTCCTCAATACTCAATCTGCAATCCTCAGTCCTCAATCCTCAATCCTCAATCCTCATTCTTCAATCCTCAATACCCAATCCTCAATCATCAACCCTCAATCCTCAATCCTCAATTCTCAATACTCAATCCTCAGTCCTCAGTCCTCAAACCTCAATCCTCAACCCTCAGCCATCATCCTCAATCCTCAATCCTCGTTCCTCAATCCTCAATCCTCAGTCCTCAGACCTCAATAGTCAATCTCCAATCCTAGATACTCAATCCCCAATCCTCTATCCTTAATCCTCAATCTTCAATCCTCAATCCTCAATTCTCAATCCTCAATACTCAATCCTCAATCATCAATTCTCAATCCTCAATACTCAATCCTCAATCCCCAATCCTCAATCCCCAATCCTCAATCTTCAATCCTGAACACTCAATCCTCAAGCCTCAATCCTCAATCCTCAATCCTCAATCCTGAATACTCAATCTTCAAACCTCAATACTCAGTCTTCAATCCTCAATCCTCAATTCTCAATACTCAATCGTCAGTCTTCAATCCTCAACACTCAATCTTCAATCCTCAATCCTCAATCTTCAATCCTCAACACTCAATCTTCGATCCTCAATCCTCAATCCTCAATTCTCAATCCTCAATCCGCAGTCCTCAGACCTCAAACATCAATCCTCAACCGTCAGCCTTCATCCTCAATCCTCAATTCTCAGTCCTCAATCCTCAATCCTCAATCCTCAATTTTCAATCCTCAATCATCAACCCTCAGTCCTCACCCTGAGCTCTCACTTCTCAATCCTCAATCCTCAATCCTCAATCTTCAACCATCAATAATCAATCTCCAATCCTAGATCCCCATATCCCCAATCCACAATCCTTAATCCTCAATCTTCAATCCTCAATCCCCAGTCCTCAATCTTAAATCCTCAATGCTCAATCCCCAATCCTCAATCCTCAGTCCTCGATCCTCAACCCTCAATCCGCAATCATCAATCTTCAATCGTCAATACTCAATCTTCAATCCTAAATCCTCAATCCTGAAATCCTCAATCCTCAATATTCAACACACAACCCTCAACCTTCAATCCTCAATACTCAACCATCAATCCTCAATCCTCAATACTCAATCATCAGTCTTCAATCCTCAGTCCTCAATCCTCAATCCTCAATCCTCATTCTTCAATCCTCAATACCCAATCCTCAATCATCAACCCTCAATCCTCAATCCTCAATTCTCAATACTCAATCCTCAGTCCTCAGTCCTCAAACCTCAATCCTCAACCCTCAGCCATCATCCTCAATCCTCAATCCTCGTTCCTCAATCCTCAATCCTCAGTCCTCAGACCTCAATAGTCAATCTCCAATCCTAGATACTCAATCCCCAATCCTCTATCCTTAATCCTCAATCTTCAATCCTCAATCCTCAATTCTCAATCCTCAATACTCAATCCTCAATCATCAATTCTCAATCCTCAATACTCAATCCTCAATCCCCAATCCTCAATCCCCAATCCTCAATCTTCAATCCTGAACACTCAATCCTCAAGCCTCAATCCTCAATCCTCAATCCTCAATCCTGAATACTCAATCTTCAAACCTCAATACTCAGTCTTCAATCCTCAATCCTCAATTCTCAATACTCAATCGTCAGTCTTCAATCCTCAACACTCAATCTTCAATCCTCAATCCTCAATCTTCAATCCTCAACACTCAATCTTCGATCCTCAATCCTCAATCCTCAATTCTCAATCCTCAATCCGCAGTCCTCAGACCTCAAACATCAATCCTCAACCGTCAGCCTTCATCCTCAATCCTCAATTCTCAGTCCTCAATCCTCAATCCTCAATCCTCAATTTTCAATCCTCAATCATCAACCCTCAGTCCTCACCCTGAGCTCTCACTTCTCAATCCTCAATCCTCAATCCTCAATCTTCAACCATCAATAATCAATCTCCAATCCTAGATCCCCATATCCCCAATCCACAATCCTTAATCCTCAATCTTCAATCCTCAATCCCCAGTCCTCAATCTTAAATCCTCAATGCTCAATCCCCAATCCTCAATCCTCAGTCCTCGATCCTCAACCCTCAATCCGCAATCATCAATCTTCAATCGTCAATACTCAATCTTCAATCCTAAATCCTCAATCCTGAAATCCTCAATCCTCAATATTCAACACACAACCCTCAACCTTCAATCCTCAATACTCAACCATCAATCCTCAATCCTCAATACTCAATCATCAGTCTTCAATCCTCAACACTCAATCTTCAATCCTCAATCCTCAATTTTCAATCCTCAATACTCAATCTTCAATCCTCAACCCTCAATCCTCAATACTCAATCCTCAATCCTCAATCCTCAATTCTCAATCCTCAATCTTCAATCCTCAATACTCAATCTTCAATCCTCAATCCTAAAATCCTCAATCCTCAATATTCAACACACAACCCTCAACCACCAATCCTCAATACCCAACCATCATTGCTCAATTCTCAATACTCAATAGAATATCCTGAATTCTCAGTTTTCAATACCCAATACTCAATCTTCAATATTCAAGTCTCCATCCACAAACATCCATTCTCATCACTCAACCCTCAACACTCAGTCCTCAATCTTCAATCCTCAATCCACTATCCACAATCTTCAATCCTCAATACTCAATCTTCAATCCTCAATTGCCAATTCTCAATCCTCAATCCTCAATCCTCAGTCATCAATCCTCAATCTTCAATACTCAATCCTCAATCCTCAATCCTCATTCCTCAAACCGCAATCCTCAACCCTCAGTCCTCATCCTCCATCCACAATCCTCAATCCTCAATCCTCAATCTTCAATACTCAATCCTCAATCCTCAAACCTCGATCCTCAGTCATGAATACTCCATCTTCAATACTCAATCCACAATCCTCAATCCTCAACCCTCAATCCTCAATCCTCAATCCTCATTCCTCAAACCTCAATCCTCAACCCTCAGTCCTCATTCTTAATTCTCAATTCTCAATCCTCAATCCTCAATTCTCAATCTTCAATCCTCAATAATCAATCTCCAGTCCTAGATCCTCAATCCCCAATCCTCAGTCCTGAATCCTCAATCTTCAATCCTCAATCACCAGTCCACAATCCAAAATCCTCAATCCTCAATCCTCAATCCTCAATCCTCAATATTCAACACACAACCCTCAAACTTCAATCCTCAATACTCAACAATCAATCCACAATTCTCAATACACAATCGTCAGCCTTCAATCCTCAACACTCAATCTTCAATCCTCAATCCTCAATCTTCAATCCTCAATCCTCAACACTCAATCTTCAATCCTCAATCCCCAATCCTCAATCCTCGATCGTCATTCTTCAATCCTCAATACCCAATCCTCAATCTTCGATCCTCAATCCTCAATCCTCAATTCTCAATCCTCAATCCGCAGTCGTCAGACCTCAAACATCAATCCTCAACCGTCAGCCTTCATCCTCAATCCTCAATCCTCAATCCTCAATCCTCAATCCTCAATCCTCAATTTTCAATCCTCAATCCTCAACCCTCAGTCCTCATCCTGAGCACTCACTTCTCAATCCTCAATCCTCAATCCTCAATCTTCAATCCTCGATAATCAATCTCCAATCCTAGATCCCCAATCCCCAATCCACAATCGTTAATCCTCAATTTTCAATCCTCAATCCCCAGTCCTCAACCTTAAATCCTCAATGCTCAATCCCCAATCCTCAATCCTCAGTCCTCAATCCTCAACCCTCTATCCGCAATCATCAATCTTCAATCCTCAATACTCAATCTTCAATCCTAAATCCTCAATCCTGAAATCCTCAATCCTCAATATTCAACACACAACCCTCAACCTTCAATCCTCAATACTCACCCATCAATCCTCAATCCTCAATACTCAATCATCAGTCTTCAATCCTCAACACTCAATCTTCAATCCTCAATCCTCAATCTTCAATCCTCAATACTCAATCTTCAATCCTCAATCCTCAATCCTCAATACTCAATCCTCAACTCTCAGCCCTCATCCTCCATCCTCAATCCTCAATCCTCAAACCTCAATCTTCAATCCTCAATACTCAATCTTCTATTCTAAATTCTCAATTCTCAATCCTCAATCCCCAAACCTCAATCTTCAATCCTCAATCCTCAATACTCAATCCTCAATCCTCAATCCTCAATCATCAATACTCAATCTTCAATCCTCAATCCTCAATCCTCAATCCTCAATCCTCAATCATCAGTCATGAATACTCAATCTTCATAACTCAATCCTCAATCCTCAATCCTCAATCCTCAGTCCTCAATCCTCAATCCTCATTCCTCAAACCTCAATCCTCAACCCTCAGTCCTCATCCTCAATTCTCAATTCTCAATCCTCAATCCTCAATCTTCAATCCTCAACCCTCAATCCTCAATCCACAATCCTCAATCCTCAATCATCAACCTTTAATACTCAATACTCAATCTTCAGTCCTCAATCCTCAATCCTCAATCGTCAATCCTCATTCTTCAATCATCAATACCCAATCCTCAATCTTCAATCCGCAATCCTACATCCTCAATTCTCAATCCTCAATCCTCAGTCCTCAGTCCTCAAACCTCAACCCTCAATCCCCAGCCCTCATCGTCAATCCTCAATCATAAATCCTCATTCATCAATCTTCAATCCTCAATACTCAGTCTTCAATCCTCAATCCTCAATCCTCAATCCTCAATCCTCAATCCTCAATCATCAATCCTCAATCTTGAATACTCAATCCACAATCCTCAATCCTCAATCCTCAATACTCAACCTTCAATCCTCAATCCTCAATCCTCAATACTCAATCCTCAGTCATCAATCCTCAATCCTCAATACTCAATCGTCAATACTCAATCGTCAATCCTCAGTCCTCAATTCTCAATCCTCAATCCTCGTTCCTCAAACCTCAATCCTCAACCCTCAGTCCTCATCCTCAATTCCCAATCCTCAATCCTCAATCCTCAATATTCAATCCTCAATACTCAATCTTCAATCCTGAATCCTCAATCCTCAATCCTCAATCCTCAATCCTCAATCCTCAATCGTCAGACTTCAATCCTCAATACTCAATCTGCAATCCTCAGTCCTCAATCCTCAATCCTCAATCCTCATTCTTCAATCCTCAATACCCAATCCTCAATCATCAACCCTCAATCCTCAATCCTCAATTCTCAATACTCAATCCTCAGTCCTCAGTCCTCAAACCTCAATCCTCAACCCTCAGCCATCATCCTCAATCCTCAATCCTCGTTCCTCAATCCTCAATCCTCAGTCCTCAGACCTCAATAGTCAATCTCCAATCCTAGATACTCAATCCCCAATCCTCTATCCTTAATCCTCAATCTTCAATCCTCAATCCTCAATTCTCAATCCTCAATACTCAATCCTCAATCATCAATTCTCAATCCTCAATACTCAATCCTCAATCCCCAATCCTCAATCCCCAATCCTCAATCTTCAATCCTGAACACTCAATCCTCAAGCCTCAATCCTCAATCCTCAATCCTCAATCCTGAATACTCAATCTTCAAACCTCAATACTCAATCTTCAATCCTCAACCCTCAATCCTCAATCCACAATCCTCAATCCTCAATCATCAACCTTCAATCCTCAATACTCTATCTTCAATCCTCGATCCTCAATCCTGAATCGTCAATCCTCATTCTTCAATTCTCAATACCCAATCGTCAATCCTCAATCCTCAATCCTCAATCCTCAATCCTCAATACTCAATCTTCAATCCTCAATCCTCAATCCTCAATCCGCAATCCTCAATCCTCAGTCATCAATCCTCAATCCTCAATACTCAATCGTCAATCCTCAGTCCTCAATTCTCAATCCTCAATCCTCGTTCCTCAAACCTCAATCCTCAACCCTCAGTCCTCATCCTCAATTCTCAATCCTCAATCCTCAAACCTCAATCTTAAATCCTCAATACTCAATGCTCAATCCTCAATACTCAACCATCAATCCTCAATTCTCAGCCTCAATTCTCATATCCTGAATTCTCAGTATTCAATACTCAAACCTCAATCCTCAACCCTCAGCCCTCATCCTCCATCCTCAATCCTCAATCCTCAAACCTCAATCTTCAATCCTCAATCCTCAATCCTCAATCCTCAGTCCTCAATCCTGAATCCTCATTCCTCAAACCTCAATCCTCAACCCTCAGTCCTCATCCTCAATTCTCAATCTCAATCCTCAATCCTCAATCTTCAATCCTCAACCCTCAGTCCTCAATCCACAATCCTCAATCCTCAATCATCAACCTTCAATACTCAATACTCAATCTTCGGTCCTCAATCCTCAATCCTCAATCGTCAATCCTCATTCTTCAATCTTCAATCCTCAATCCTCAATCTTCAATCCTCCATACTCAATCTTGAATCCTCAATCCTCAATCATTAATCCTCAATCCTCAATCCTCAATCCTCAATCCTGAATCCTCAATCATCAACCTTCAATCCTCAATACTCTATCTTCAATCCTCGATCCTCAATCCTGAATCGTCAATCCTCATTCCTCAATCCTCAATCCTCAATCCTCAATCCTCAATCATCGATCCTCAATCTTGAATACTCAATCCACAATCCTCAATCCTCAATCCTCAATACTCAATCTTCAATCCTCAATCCTCAATCCTCAATCCTCAATCCTGAATCCTCAATCCTCAGTCATCAATCCTCAATCCTCAATACTCAATCGTCAATACTCAATCGTCAATCCTCAGTCCTCAATTCTCAATCCTCAATCCTCGTTCCTGAAACCTCAATCCTCAACCCTCAGTCCTCATCCTCAATTCCCAATCCTCAACCCTCAAACCTCAATCTTCAATCCTCAATGCTCAATCCTCAATCCTCAATACTCAACCATCAATCCTCAATTCTCAATACTCAATAGAATATCCTGAATTCTCAGTATTCAATACTCAAACCTCAATCCTCAACCCTCAGCCCTCATCCTCCATCCTCAATCCTCAATCCTCAATCCTCAATCTTCAATCCTCGATCCTCAATCCTGAATCGTCAATCCTCATTCTTCAATCCTCAATACCCCATCGTCAATCCTCAATCCTCAATCCTCAGTCCTCAATACTCAATCTACAATCCTCAATCCTCAATCCTCAATCCGCAATCATCAATCCTCAGTCATCAATCCTCAATCCTCAATACTCAATCGTCAATCCTCAGTCCTCAATTCTCAATCCTCAATCCTCGTTCCTCAAACCTCAATCCTCAACCCTCAGTCCTCATCCTCAATTCTCAATCCTCAGTCCTCAAACCTCAATCTTCAATCCTCAATACTCAATCCTCAATCCTCAATACTCAACCATCAATACTCAATTCTCAATACTCAACAGAATATCCTGAATTCTCAGTATTCAATACTCAAACCTCAATCCTCAACCCTCAGCCCTCATCCTCCATCCTCAATCCTCAATACTCAAACCTCAATCTTCAATCCTCTATACTCAATCTTCGATTCTCAATTCTCAACCCTCAATACTCAATCCCCAATCCTCAATCTTCAGTCCTCAATCCTCAATCCTCAATCCTCAATCCTCAATCCTCAATCTTCAACACTCAATCCTCAATCCTCGATCCTCAATCCTCAATACTCAATCTTCAATCCCCAATCCTCAATCCTCAACCCTCAATCCTCAATCCTCAATCCTCAATACTCAGTCATCAATCCTCAATCTTCAATACTCAATCGTCAATCCGCAGTCCTCAATCCTCAATCCTCAATCCTCGTTCCTCAAACCCCAATCCTCAACCCTCAGCCATCATCCTCAATCCTCAATCCTCGTTCCTCACTCCTCAATCCTCAATCCTCAATCCTCAATCCTCAATAGCCAATATCCAATCCTAGATCCTCAATCCCCAATCCTCAATCCTTAATCCTCAATCTTCAATCCTCAATCCTCAATTCTCAATCCTCAATACTCAATCCTCAATCCTCAATCCTCAATCCCCAATCCTCAATCTTCAATCCTCAATCCTCAATCATCAATCCTCAATCATCAATCCTCAATCCTCAATCATCAACCTTCAATCCTCAATACTCAATCTTCAATCCTCAATACTCAATCCTCAATATTCAACACACAAACATCAACCATCAATTCTCAATACTCAACCATCAATCCTCAATTCTCAATACTCAATAGAATATCCCGAATTCTCATGATACAATACTCAATCCACAATATTCAATAATCAAATCTCGATCCTCAAACATCAATACTCAACACTCAATCCTCAACACTCGGTCCTCTCTCTTCAATCCTCCATCCTCAATCCTCTATCCTCAAGCGTCAATCCTCAATCCTCATTCCTCAACCCTCAATCCTCAGTCCTCAAACCTCAATTCCGCATCCTCAATCCTGAATGCTCAATCTTCATCCCTCAGTCCGCAACAATCAATTGTCAATCCTCAATCCTCAACAGAATATCCTCAATTCACAGTTTTCAATACTGAATCCCCAATCTTCAATCTTCAAATCTCAATCCACAGACATCAATTCTCATCACTCAAGCCTCAACACTCAGTCCTCAATCGTCAATCCTCAATCCTCAATCCTCAATCTTCAATCCTCCATACTCAATCTTGAATCCTCAATCCTCAATCATCAATCCTCAATCCTCAATACTCAGTCATCAATCCTCAATCTTCAATACTCAATCGTCAATCCGCAGTCCTCAATCCTCAATCCTCAATCCTCGTTCCTCAATCCTCAATCCTCAACCCTCAGCCACCATCCTCAATCCTCAATCCTCGTTCCTCAATCCTCAATCCTCAATCCTCAATCCTCAATAGTCAATCTCCAATCCTAGATCCCCAATCCCCAATCCTCAATCCTTAATCCTCAATCTTCAATCCTCAATCCTCAATTCTCAATCCTCAACACTCAATCCTCAATCCTCAATCCTCAATCCCCAATCCTCAATCTTCAATCCTCAATCCTCAATCCTCAAGCCTCAATCCTCAATCCTCAATCTTCAATCCTGAATACTCAACCTTCAATCCTCATTTCTCAATCCTCAATCCTCAGTCCTCAATCCTCAATCCTCAGTCATCAATCCTCAAACCTCAATACTCAATCGTCAATCCCCAATCCTCAATCTTCAATCCTCAATCCTCAATCCTCAAGCCTCAATCCTCAATCCTCAATCTTCAATCCTGAATACTCAATCTTCAATCCTCAATACTCAATCTTCAATCCTCAATCCTCAATCCTCAATTCTCAATCCTCAATCCTCAATCCTCTATCCTCAATCCTCAATCTTCAATCCTCTACCGTCAGTCCTCGTCCTCAATCCTCAACCCTCAATCCTCAATCCTCAATCTTCAATCATCAATACTCAATCTTTAATCCTCAATTCTCAATCCTCAATCCTCAATCCTCAATCCTCAATATTCAACACACAACCATCAACCATCAATTCTCAATACTCAACCATCAATCCTCAATTCTTAATACTCAATTGTATATCCTGAATTCTCATGGCTCAATACTCAATCCACAATATTCAATAATCAAATCTCGATCCTCAAACATCAATTCTCAACACTCAATCCTCAACACTCGGTCCTCTATCTTCAATCCTCCATCCTCGATGCTCTATCCTCAAGCGTCAATCCTCAACCCTCAATCCTCAACTCTCAATCCTCTGTCCTCAAACCTCAATTCCGAATCCTCAATCCTGAATGCTCAATATTCATCCCTCACTCCGCAACAATCAATTGTCAATCCTCAATCCTCAATAGAATATCCTCAATTCACAGTTTTCAATACTCAATCCCCAATCTTCAATCTTCAAATCTCAATACACAGACATCAATTCTCATCACTCAGCCCTCAACACTCAGTCCTCAATCTTCAATCCTCAATCCTCAATCCTCAATCTTCAATCCTCCATACTCAATCTTGAATCCTCAATCCTCAATCATTAATCCTCAAACCTCAATTCTCAATCCTCAATCCTCATTCCTCAAACCTCAATCCTCAATCCTCAGTCCTCATCCTCAATTCTCAATTCTCAATCCTCAATCCCCAATCCTCAATCTTCAATCCTCAATAATCAATCTCCTATCCTAGATCCTCAATCCCCAATACTCTATCCTTAATCCTCAATATTCAATCCTCTATCCACAGTCCACAATCTTCAATCCCCAAAGCTCAATAATCAATCCTCAATCCTCAGTCCTCAATCGTCGATCATCAACCCACAATCTTCAATACGCAATCCACATTCCTCAGTCCTCAATCCTCTATCCTCAATCATCAATCCTCAATCTTCAATACTCAATCCTCAATCCTCAATACTCAATCTTCAATCCTCAACCCTCAATCCTCAATCCACAATCCTCAATCCTCAATCATCAACCTTCAATCCTCAATACTCTATCTTCAATCCTCGATCCTCAATCCTGAATCGTCAATCCTCATTCTTCAATCCTCAATACCCCATCGTCAATCCTCAATCCTCAATCCTCAGTCCTCAATACTCAATCTTCAATCCTCAATCCTCAATCCTCAAGCCTCAATCCTCAATCCTCAATCCTCAATCCTCAATCCTCAATCTTCAATCCTCCATACTCAATCTTGAATCCTCAATCCTCAACACTCAATCCTCAATCCTCAATCCTCAATCCCCAATCCTCAATCTTCAATCCTCAATCCTCAATCCTCAAGCCTCAATCCTCAATCCTCAATCTTCAATCCTGAATACTCAATCTTCAATCCTGAATACTCAATCTTCAATCCTCAATACTCAATCTTCAATCCTCAATCCTCAATCCTCAATTCTCAATCCTCAATCCTCAATCCTCAATCCTCAATCCTCAATCTTCAATCCTATACCGTCAGTCCTCGTCCTCAATCCTCAACCCTCAATCCTCAATCCTCAATCTTCAATCATCAATACTCAATCTTTAATCCTCAATTCTCAATCCTCAATCCTCAATCCTCAATCCTCAATCCTCAATCCTCAATCCTCAATCTTCAATCCTCTACCGTCAGTCCTCGTCCTCAATCCTCAACCCTCAATCTTCAATCCTCAATCTTCAATCATCAATACTCAATCTTTAATCCTCAATTCTCAATCCTCAATCCTCAATCCTCAATCCTCAATATTCAACACACAACCATCAACCATCAATTCTGAATACCCAACCATCAATCCTCAATTCTTAATACTCAATCGTATATCCTGAATTCTCATGGTTCAATACTCAATCCACAATATTCAATAATCAAATCTCGATCCTCAAACATCAATTCTCAACACTCAATCCTCAACACTCGGTCCTCTATCTTCAATCCTCCATCCTCGATGCTCTATCCTCAAGCGTCAATCCTCAACCCTCAATCCTCAACTCTCAATCCTCTGTCCTCAAACCTCAATTCCGAATCCTCAATCCTGAATGCTCAATATTCATCCCTCACTCCGCAACAATCAATTGTCAATCCTCAATCCTCAATAGAATATCCTCAATTCACAGTTTTCAATACTCAATCCCCAATCTTCAATCTTCAAATCTCAATCCACAGACATCAATTCTCATCACTCAGCCCTCAACACTCAGTCCTCAATCTTCAATCCTCAATCCTCAATCCTCAATCTTCAATCCTCCATACTCAATCTTGAATCCTCAATCCTCAATCATTAATCCTCAAACCTCAATTCTCAATCCTCAATCCTCATTCCTCAAACCTCAATCCTCAATCCTCAGTCCTCATCCTCAATTCTCAATTCTCAATCCTCAATCCCCAATCCTCAATCTTCAATCCTCAATAATCAATCTCCTATCCTAGATCCTCAATCCCCAATACTCTATCCTTAATCCTCAATATTCAATCCTCTATCCACAGTCCACAATCTTCAATCCCCAAAGCTCAATAATCAATCCTCAATCCTCAGTCCTCAATCGTCGATCATCAACCCACAATCTTCAATACACAATCCACATTCCTCAGTCCTCAATCCTCTATCCTCAATCATCAATCCTCAATCTTCAATACTCAATCCTCAATCCTCAATACTCAATCTTCAATCCTCAACCCTCAATCCTCAATCCACAATCCTCAATCCTCAATCATCAACCTTCAATCCTCAATACTCTATCTTCAATCCTCGATCCTCAATCCTGAATCGTCAATCCACATTCTTCAATCCTCAATACCCCATCGTCAATCCTCAATCCTCAATCCTCAGTCCTCAATACTCAATCTTCAATCCTCAATCCTCAATCCTCAAGCCTCAATCCTCAATCCTCAATCCTCAATCCTCAATCCTCAATCTTCAATCCTCCATACTCAATCTTGAATCCTCAATCCTCAACACTCAATCCTCAATCCTCAATCCTCAATCCCCAATCCTCAATCTTCAATCCTCAATCCTCAAACCTCAAGCCTCAATCCTCAATCCTCAATCTTCAATCCTGAATACTCAATCTTCAATCCTGAATACTCAATCTTCAATCCTCAATAGTCAATCTTCAATCCTCAATCCTCAATCCTCAATTCTCAATCCTCAATCCTCAATCCTCAATCCTCAATCCTCAATCTTCAATCCTATACCGTCAGTCCTCGTCCTCAATCCTCAACCCTCAATCCTCAATCCTCAATCTTCAATCATCAATACTCAATCTTTAATCCTCAATTCTCAATCCTCAATCCTCAATCCTCAATCCTCAATCCTCAATCCTCAATCCTCAATCTTCAATCCTCTACCGTCAGTCCTCGTCCTCAATCCTCAACCCTCAATCTTCAATCCTCAATCTTCAATCATCAATACTCAATCTTTAATCCTCAATTCTCAATCCTCAATCCTCAATCCTCAATCCTCAATATTCAACACACAACCATCAACCATCAATTCTGAATACTCAACCATCAATCCTCAATTCTTAATACTCAATCGTATATCCTGAATTCTCATGATTCAATACTCAATCCACAATATTCAATAATCAAATCTCGATCCTCAAACATCAATTCTCAACACTCAATCCTCAACACTCGGTCCTCTATCTTCAATCCTCCATCCTCGATGCTCTATCCTCAAGCGTCAATCATCAACCCTCAATCCTCAAATCTCAATCCTCTGTCCTCAAACCTCAATTCCGAACCCTCAATCCTGAATGCTCAATATTCATCCCTCAGTCCGCAACAATCAATTGTCAATCCTCAATCCTCAATAGAATATCCTCAATTCCCAGTTTTCAATACTCAATCCCCAATCTTCAATCTTCAAATCTCAATCCACCACACATCAATTCTCATCACTCAACCCTCAACACTCAGTCCTCAATCTTCAATCCTCAATCCTCAATCCTCAATCTTCAATCCTCTATACTCAATCTTGAATCCTCAATCCTCAATCATTAATCCTCAATCCTCAATTCTCAATTCTCAATCCTCAATCCCCAATCCTCAATCTTCAATCCTCAATAATCAATCTCCTATCCTAGATCCTCAATCCCCAATACTCTATCCTTAATCCTCAATATTCAATCCTCTATCCACAGTCCACAATCTTCAATCCCCAAAGCTCAATAATCAATCCTCAATCCTCAATACTCAATCATCAATACTCAATCGTCAATCCTCAGTCCTCAATTCTCAATCCTCAATCCTCGTTCCTCAAACCTCAATCCTCAACCCTCAGTCCTCATCCTCAATTCCCAATCCTCAATCCTCAATCCTCAATATTCAATCCTCAATACTCAATCTTCAATCCTGAATCCTCAATCCTCAATCCTCAATCCTCAATCCTCAATCCTCAATCGTCAGACTTCAGTCCTCAATACTCAATCTGCAATCCTCAGTCCTCAATCCTCAATCCTCAATCCTCATTCTTCAATCCTCAATACCCAATCCTCAATCATCAACCCTCAATCCTCAATCCTCAATTCTCAATACTCAATCCTCAGTCCTCAGTCCTCAAACCTCAATCCTCAACCCTCAGCCATCATCCTCAATCCTCAATCCTCGTTCCTCAATCCTCAATCCTCAGTCCTCAGACCTCAATAGTCAATCTCCAATCCTAGATACTCAATCCCCAATCCTCTATCCTTAATCCTCAATCTTCAATCCTCAATCCTCAATTCTCAATCCTCAATACTCAATCCTCAATCATCAATTCTCAATCCTCAATACTCAATCCTCAATCCCCAATCCTCAATCCCCAATCCTCAATCTTCAATCCTGAACACTCAATCCTCAAGCCTCAATCCTCAATCCTCAATCCTCAATCCTGAATACTCAATCTTCAAACCTCAATACTCAGTCTTCAATCCTCAATCCTCAATTCTCAATACTCAATCGTCAGTCTTCAATCCTCAACACTCAATCTTCAATCCTCAATCCTCAGTCTTCAATCCTCAACACTCAATCTTCGATCCTCAATCCTCAATCCTCAATTCTCAATCCTCAATCCGCAGTCCTCAGACCTCAAACATCAATCCTCAACCGTCAGCCTTCATCCTCAATCCTCAATCCTCAGTCCTCAATCCTCAATCCTCAATCCTCAATTTTCAATCCTCAATCATCAACCCTCAGTCCTCACCCTGAGCTCTCACTTCTCAATCCTCAATCCTCAATCCTCAATCTTCAACCATCAATAATCAATCTCCAATCCTAGATCCCCATATCCCCAATCCACAATCCTTAATCCTCAATCTTCAATCCTCAATCCCCAGTCCTCAATCTTAAATCCTCAATGCTCAATCCCCAATCCTCAATCCTCAGTCCTCGATCCTCAACCCTCAATCCGCAATCATCAATCTTCAATCGTCAATACTCAATCTTCAATCCTAAATCCTCAATCCTGAAATCCTCAATCCTCAATATTCAACACACAACCCTCAACCTTCAATCCTCAATACTCAACCATCAATCCTCAATCCTCAATACTCAATCATCAGTCTTCAATCCTCAACACTCAATCTTCAATCCTCAATCCTCAATCTTCAATCCTCAATACTCAATCTTCAATCCTCAACCCTCAATCCTCAATACTCAATCCTCAATCCTCAATCCTCAATTCTCAATCCTCAATCTTCAATCCTCAATACTCAATCTTCAATCCTCAATCCTAAAATCCTCAATCCTCAATATTCAACACACAACCCTCAACCACCAATCCTCAATACCCAACCATCATTGCTCAATTCTCAATACTCAATAGAATATCCTGAATTCTCAGTTTTCAATACCCAATACTCAATCTTCAATATTCAAGTCTCCATCCACAAACATCCATTCTCATCACTCAACCCTCAACACTCAGTCCTCAATCTTCAATCCTCAATCCACTATCCACAATCTTCAATCCTCAATACTCAATCTTCAATCCTCAATTGCCAATTCTCAATCCTCAATCCTCAATCCTCAGTCATCAATCCTCAATCTTCAATACTCAATCCTCAATCCTCAATCCTCATTCCTCAAACCGCAATCCTCAACCCTCAGTCCTCATCCTCCATCCACAATCCTCAATCCTCAATCCTCAATCTTCAATACTCAATCCTCAATCCTCAATCATCAACCTTCAATCCTCAATACTCTATCTTCAATCCTCGATCCTCAATCCTGAATCGTCAATCCTCATTCTTCAATCCTCAATACCCCATCGTCAATCCTCAATCCTCAATCCTCAGTCCTCAATACTCAATCTTCAATCCTCAATCCTCAATCCTCAAGCCTCAATACTCAATCCTCAATCCTCAATCCTCAATCCTCAATCTTCAATCCTCCATACTCAATCTTGAATCCTCAATCCTCAACACTCAATCCTCAATCCTCAATCCTCAATCCCCAATCCTCAATCTTCAATCCTCAATCCTCAAACCTCAAGCCTCAATCCTCAATCCTCAATCTTCAATCCTGAATACTCAATCTTCAATCCTGAATACTCAATCTTCAATCCTCAATAGTCAATCTTCAATCCTCAATCCTCAATCCTCAATTCTCAATCCTCAATCCTCAATCCTCAATCCTCAATCCTCAATCTTCAATCCTATACCGTCAGTCCTCGTCCTCAATCCTCAACCCTCAATCCTCAATCCTCAATCTTCAATCATCAATACTCAATCTTTAATCCTCAATTCTCAATCCTCAATCCTCAATCCTCAATCCTCAATCCTCAATCCTCAATCCTCAATCTTCAATCCTCTACCGTCAGTCCTCGTCCTCAATCCTCAACCCTCAATCTTCAATCCTCAATCTTCAATCATCAATACTCAATCTTTAATCCTCAATTCTCAATCCTCAATCCTCAATCCTCAATCCTCAATATTCAACACACAACCATCAACCATCAATTCTGAATACTCAACCATCAATCCTCAATTCTTAATACTCAATCGTATATCCTGAATTCTCATGATTCAATACTCAATCCACAATATTCAATAATCAAATCTCGATCCTCAAACATCAATTCTCAACACTCAATCCTCAACACTCGGTCCTCTATCTTCAATCCTCCATCCTCGATGCTCTATCCTCAAGCGTCAATCATCAACCCTCAATCCTCAAATCTCAATCCTCTGTCCTCAAACCTCAATTCCGAACCCTCAATCCTGAATGCTCAATATTCATCCCTCAGTCCGCAACAATCAATTGTCAATCCTCAATCCTCAATAGAATATCCTCAATTCACAGTTTTCAATACTCAATCCCCAATCTTCAATCTTCAAATCTCAATCCACCACACATCAATTCTCATCACTCAACCCTCAACACTCAGTCCTCAATCTTCAATCCTCAATCCTCAATCCTCAATCTTCAATCCTCTATACTCAATCTTGAATCCTCAATCCTCAATCATTAATCCTCAATCCTCAATTCTCAATCCTCAATCCTCATTCCTCAAACCTCAATCCTCAACCCTCAGTCCTCATCCTCAATTCTCAATTCTCAATCCTCAATCCCCAATCCTCAATCTTCAATCCTCAATAATCAATCTCCTATCCTAGATCCTCAATCCCCAATACTCTATCCTTAATCCTCAATATTCAATCCTCTATCCACAGTCCACAATCTTCAATCCCCAAAGCTCAATAATCAATCCTCAATCCTCAATACTCAATCATCAGTCTTCAATCCTCAACACTCAATCTTCAATCCTCAATCCTCAATCTTCAATCCTCAATACTCAATCTTCAATCCTTAATCCTCAATCCTCAATACTCAATCCTCAACTCTCAGCCCTCATCCTCCATCCTCAATCCTCAATCCTCAAACCTCAATCTTCAATCCTCAATACTCAATCTTCTATTCTAAATTCTCAATTCTCAATCCTCAATCCCCAAACCTCAATCTTCAATCCTCAATCCTCAATCCTCAATCCTCAATCCTCAATCCTCAATCATCAATACTCAATCTTCAATCCTCAATCCTCAATCCTCAATCCTCAATCCTCAATCATCAGTCATGAATACTCAATCTTCATAACTCAATCCTCAATCCTCAATCCTCAATCCTCAGTCCTCAATCCTCAATCCTCATTCCTCAAACCTCAATCCTCAACCCTCAGTCCTCATCCTCAATTCTCAATTCTCAATCCTCAATCCTCAATCTTCAATCCTCAACCCTCAATCCTCAATCCACAATCCTCAATCCTCAATCATCAACCTTTAATACTCAATACTCAATCTTCAGTCCTCAATCCTCAATCCTCAATCGTCAATCCTCATTCTTCAATCATCAATACCCAATCCTCAATCGTCAATCCGCAATCCTACATCCTCAATTCTCAATCCTCAATCCTCAGTCCTCAGTCCTCAAACCTCAACCCTCAATCCCCAGCCCTCATCGTCAATCCTCAATCATAAATCCTCATTCATCAACCTTCAATCCTCAATACTCAGTCTTCAATCCTCAATCCTCAATCCTCAATCCTCAATCCTCAATCCTCAATCATCAATCCTCAATCTTGAATACTCAATCCACAATCCTCAATCCTCAATCCTCAATACTCAACCTTCAATCCTCAATCCTCAATCCTCAATACTCAATCCTCAGTCATCAATCCTCAATCCTCAATACTCAATCGTCAATACTCAATCGTCAATCCTCAGTCCTCAATTCTCAATCCTCAATCCTCGTTCCTCAAACCTCAATCCTCAACCCTCAGTCCTCATCCTCAATTCCCAATCCTCAATCCTCAATCCTCAATATTCAATCCTCAATACTCAATCTTCAATCCTGAATCCTCAATCCTCAATCCTCAATCCTCAATCCTCAATCCTCAATCGTCAGACTTCAGTCCTCAATACTCAATCTGCAATCCTCAGTCCTCAATCCTCAATCCTCAATCCTCATTCTTCAATCCTCAATACCCAATCCTCAATCATCAACCCTCAATCCTCAATCCTCAATTCTCAATACTCAATCCTCAGTCCTCAGTCCTCAAACCTCAATCCTCAACCCTCAGCCATCATCCTCAATCCCCAATCCTCGTTCCTCAATCCTCAATCCTCAGTCCTCAGACCTCAATAGTCAATCTCCAATCCTAGATACTCAATCCCCAGTCCTCTATCCTTAATCCTCAATCTTCAATCCTCAATCCTCAATTCTCAATCCTCAATACTCAATCCTCAATCATCAATTCTCAATCCTCAATACTCAATCCTCAATCCCCAATCCTCAATCCCCAATCCTCAATCTTCAATCCTGAACACTCAATCCTCAAGCCTCAATCCTCAATCCTCAATCCTCAATCCTGAATACTCAATCTTCAAACCTCAATACTCAGTCTTCAATCCTCAATCCTCAATTCTCAATACTCAATCGTCAGTCTTCAATCCTCAACACTCAATCTTCAATCCTCAATCCTCAATCTTCAATCCTCAACACTCAATCTTCGATCCTCAATCCTCAATCCTCAATTCTCAATCCTCAATCCGCAGTCCTCAGACCTCAAACATCAATCCTCAACCGTCAGCCTTCATCCTCAATCCTCAATCCTCAGTCCTCAATCCTCAATCCTCAATCCTCAATTTTCAATCCTCAATCATCAACCCTCAGTCCTCACCCTGAGCTCTCACTTCTCAATCCTCAATCCTCAATCCTCAATCTTCAACCATCAATAATCAATCTCCAATCCTAGATCCCCATATCCCCAATCCACAATCCTTAATCCTCAATCTTCAATCCTCAATCCCCAGTCCTCAATCTTAAATCCTCAATGCTCAATCCCCAATCCTCAATCCTCAGTCCTCGATCCTCAACCCTCAATCCGCAATCATCAATCTTCAATCGTCAATACTCAATCTTCAATCCTAAATCCTCAATCCTGAAATCCTCAATCCTCAATATTCAACACACAACCCTCAACCTTCAATCCTCAATACTCAACCATCAATCCTCAATCCTCAATACTCAATCATCAGTCTTCAATCCTCAACACTCAATCTTCAATCCTCAATCCTCAATCTTCAATCCTCAATACTCAATCTTCAATCCTCAACCCTCAATCCTCAATACTCAATCCTCAATCCTCAATCCTCAATTCTCAATCCTCAATCTTCAATCCTCAATACTCAATCTTCAATCCTCAATCCTAAAATCCTCAATCCTCAATATTCAACACACAACCCTCAACCACCAATCCTCAATACCCAACCATCATTGCTCAATTCTCAATACTCAATAGAATATCCTGAATTCTCAGTTTTCAATACCCAATACTCAATCTTCAATATTCAAGTCTCCATCCACAAACATCCATTCTCATCACTCAACCCTCAACACTCAGTCCTCAATCTTCAATCCTCAATCCACTATCCACAATCTTCAATCCTCAATACTCAATCTTCAATCCTCAATTGCCAATTCTCAATCCTCAATCCTCAATCCTCAGTCATCAATCCTCAATCTTCAATACTCAATCCTCAATCCTCAATCCTCATTCCTCAAACCGCAATCCTCAACCCTCAGTCCTCATCCTCCATCCACAATCCTCAATCCTCAATCCTCAATCTTCAATACTCAATCCTCAATCCTCAAACCTCGATCCTCAGTCATGAATACTCCATCTTCAATACTCAATCCACAATCCTCAATCCTCAACCCTCAATCCTCAATCCTCAATCCTCATTCCTCAAACCTCAATCCTCAACCCTCAGTCCTCATTCTTAATTCTCAATTCTCAATCCTCAATCCTCAATTCTCAATCTTCAATCCTCAATAATCAATCTCCAGTCCTAGATCCTCAATCCCCAATCCTCAGTCCTGAATCCTCAATCTTCAATCCTCAATCACCAGTCCACAATCCAAAATCCTCAATCCTCAATCCTCAATCCTCAATCCTCAATATTCAACACACAACCCTCAAACTTCAATCCTCAATACTCAACAATCAATCCACAATTCTCAATACACAATCGTCAGCCTTCAATCCTCAACACTCAATCTTCAATCCTCAATCCTCAATCTTCAATCCTCAATCCTCAACACTCAATCTTCAATCCTCAATCCCCAATCCTCAATCCTCGATCGTCATTCTTCAATCCTCAATACCCAATCCTCAATCTTCGATCCTCAATCCTCAATCCTCAATTCTCAATCCTCAATCCGCAGTCGTCAGACCTCAAACATCAATCCTCAACCGTCAGCCTTCATCCTCAATCCTCAATCCTCAATCCTCAATCCTCAATCCTCAATCCTCAATTTTCAATCCTCAATCCTCAACCCTCAGTCCTCATCCTGAGCACTCACTTCTCAATCCTCAATCCTCAATCCTCAATCTTCAATCCTCGATAATCAATCTCCAATCCTAGATCCCCAATCCCCAATCCACAATCGTTAATCCTCAATTTTCAATCCTCAATCCCCAGTCCTCAACCTTAAATCCTCAATGCTCAATCCCCAATCCTCAATCCTCAGTCCTCAATCCTCAACCCTCTATCCGCAATCATCAATCTTCAATCCTCAATACTCAATCTTCAATCCTAAATCCTCAATCCTGAAATCCTCAATCCTCAATATTCAACACACAACCCTCAACCTTCAATCCTCAATACTCAACCATCAATCCTCAATCCTCAATACTCAATCATCAGTCTTCAATCCTCAACACTCAATCTTCAATCCTCAATCCTCAATCTTCAATCCTCAATACTCAATCTTCAATCCTCAATCCTCAATCCTCAATACTCAATCCTCAACTCTCAGCCCTCATCCTCCATCCTCAATCCTCAATCCTCAAACCTCAATCTTCAATCCTCAATACTCAATCTTCTATTCTAAATTCTCAATTCTCAATCCTCAATCCCCAAACCTCAATCTTCAATCCTCAATCCTCAATACTCAATCCTCAATCCTCAATCCTCAATCATCAATACTCAATCTTCAATCCTCAATCCTCAATCCTCAATCCTCAATCCTCAATCATCAGTCATGAATACTCAATCTTCATAACTCAATCCTCAATCCTCAATCCTCAATCCTCAGTCCTCAATCCTCAATCCTCATTCCTCAAACCTCAATCCTCAACCCTCAGTCCTCATCCTCAATTCTCAATTCTCAATCCTCAATCCTCAATCTTCAATCCTCAACCCTCAATCCTCAATCCACAATCCTCAATCCTCAATCATCAACCTTTAATACTCAATACTCAATCTTCAGTCCTCAATCCTCAATCCTCAATCGTCAATCCTCATTCTTCAATCATCAATACCCAATCCTCAATCTTCAATCCGCAATCCTACATCCTCAATTCTCAATCCTCAATCCTCAGTCCTCAGTCCTCAAACCTCAACCCTCAATCCCCAGCCCTCATCGTCAATCCTCAATCATAAATCCTCATTCATCAATCTTCAATCCTCAATACTCAGTCTTCAATCCTCAATCCTCAATCCTCAATCCTCAATCCTCAATCCTCAATCATCAATCCTCAATCTTGAATACTCAATCCACAATCCTCAATCCTCAATCCTCAATACTCAACCTTCAATCCTCAATCCTCAATCCTCAATACTCAATCCTCAGTCATCAATCCTCAATCCTCAATACTCAATCGTCAATACTCAATCGTCAATCCTCAGTCCTCAATTCTCAATCCTCAATCCTCGTTCCTCAAACCTCAATCCTCAACCCTCAGTCCTCATCCTCAATTCCCAATCCTCAATCCTCAATCCTCAATATTCAATCCTCAATACTCAATCTTCAATCCTGAATCCTCAATCCTCAATCCTCAATCCTCAATCCTCAATCCTCAATCGTCAGACTTCAATCCTCAATACTCAATCTGCAATCCTCAGTCCTCAATCCTCAATCCTCAATCCTCATTCTTCAATCCTCAATACCCAATCCTCAATCATCAACCCTCAATCCTCAATCCTCAATTCTCAATACTCAATCCTCAGTCCTCAGTCCTCAAACCTCAATCCTCAACCCTCAGCCATCATCCTCAATCCTCAATCCTCGTTCCTCAATCCTCAATCCTCAGTCCTCAGACCTCAATAGTCAATCTCCAATCCTAGATACTCAATCCCCAATCCTCTATCCTTAATCCTCAATCTTCAATCCTCAATCCTCAATTCTCAATCCTCAATACTCAATCCTCAATCATCAATTCTCAATCCTCAATACTCAATCCTCAATCCCCAATCCTCAATCCCCAATCCTCAATCTTCAATCCTGAACACTCAATCCTCAAGCCTCAATCCTCAATCCTCAATCCTCAATCCTGAATACTCAATCTTCAAACCTCAATACTCAATCTTCAATCCTCAACCCTCAATCCTCAATCCACAATCCTCAATCCTCAATCATCAACCTTCAATCCTCAATACTCTATCTTCAATCCTCGATCCTCAATCCTGAATCGTCAATCCTCATTCTTCAATTCTCAATACCCAATCGTCAATCCTCAATCCTCAATCCTCAATCCTCAATCCTCAATACTCAATCTTCAATCCTCAATCCTCAATCCTCAATCCGCAATCCTCAATCCTCAGTCATCAATCCTCAATCCTCAATACTCAATCGTCAATCCTCAGTCCTCAATTCTCAATCCTCAATCCTCGTTCCTCAAACCTCAATCCTCAACCCTCAGTCCTCATCCTCAATTCTCAATCCTCAATCCTCAAACCTCAATCTTAAATCCTCAATACTCAATGCTCAATCCTCAATACTCAACCATCAATCCTCAATTCTCAGCCTCAATTCTCATATCCTGAATTCTCAGTATTCAATACTCAAACCTCAATCCTCAACCCTCAGCCCTCATCCTCCATCCTCAATCCTCAATCCTCAAACCTCAATCTTCAATCCTCAATCCTCAATCCTCAATCCTCAGTCCTCAATCCTGAATCCTCATTCCTCAAACCTCAATCCTCAACCCTCAGTCCTCATCCTCAATTCTCAATCTCAATCCTCAATCCTCAATCTTCAATCCTCAACCCTCAGTCCTCAATCCACAATCCTCAATCCTCAATCATCAACCTTCAATACTCAATACTCAATCTTCGGTCCTCAATCCTCAATCCTCAATCGTCAATCCTCATTCTTCAATCTTCAATCCTCAATCCTCAATCTTCAATCCTCCATACTCAATCTTGAATCCTCAATCCTCAATCATTAATCCTCAATCCTCAATCCTCAATCCTCAATCCTGAATCCTCAATCATCAACCTTCAATCCTCAATACTCTATCTTCAATCCTCGATCCTCAATCCTGAATCGTCAATCCTCATTCCTCAATCCTCAATCCTCAATCCTCAATCCTCAATCATCGATCCTCAATCTTGAATACTCAATCCACAATCCTCAATCCTCAATCCTCAATACTCAATCTTCAATCCTCAATCCTCAATCCTCAATCCTCAATCCTGAATCCTCAATCCTCAGTCATCAATCCTCAATCCTCAATACTCAATCGTCAATACTCAATCGTCAATCCTCAGTCCTCAATTCTCAATCCTCAATCCTCGTTCCTGAAACCTCAATCCTCAACCCTCAGTCCTCATCCTCAATTCCCAATCCTCAACCCTCAAACCTCAATCTTCAATCCTCAATGCTCAATCCTCAATCCTCAATACTCAACCATCAATCCTCAATTCTCAATACTCAATAGAATATCCTGAATTCTCAGTATTCAATACTCAAACCTCAATCCTCAACCCTCAGCCCTCATCCTCCATCCTCAATCCTCAATCCTCAATCCTCAATCTTCAATCCTCGATCCTCAATCCTGAATCGTCAATCCTCATTCTTCAATCCTCAATACCCCATCGTCAATCCTCAATCCTCAATCCTCAGTCCTCAATACTCAATCTACAATCCTCAATCCTCAATCCTCAATCCGCAATCATCAATCCTCAGTCATCAATCCTCAATCCTCAATACTCAATCGTCAATCCTCAGTCCTCAATTCTCAATCCTCAATCCTCGTTCCTCAAACCTCAATCCTCAACCCTCAGTCCTCATCCTCAATTCTCAATCCTCAGTCCTCAAACCTCAATCTTCAATCCTCAATACTCAATCCTCAATCCTCAATACTCAACCATCAATACTCAATTCTCAATACTCAACAGAATATCCTGAATTCTCAGTATTCAATACTCAAACCTCAATCCTCAACCCTCAGCCCTCATCCTCCATCCTCAATCCTCAATACTCAAACCTCAATCTTCAATCCTCTATACTCAATCTTCGATTCTCAATTCTCAACCCTCAATACTCAATCCCCAATCCTCAATCTTCAGTCCTCAATCCTCAATCCTCAATCCTCAATCCTCAATCCTCAATCTTCAACACTCAATCCTCAATCCTCGATCCTCAATCCTCAATACTCAATCTTCAATCCCCAATCCTCAATCCTCAATCCTCAATCCTCAATCCTCAATCCTCAATACTCAGTCATCAATCCTCAATCTTCAATACTCAATCGTCAATCCGCAGTCCTCAATCCTCAATCCTCAATCCTCGTTCCTCAAACCCCAATCCTCAACCCTCAGCCATCATCCTCAATCCTCAATCCTCGTTCCTCACTCCTCAATCCTCAATCCTCAATCCTCAATCCTCAATAGCCAATATCCAATCCTAGATCCTCAATCCCCAATCCTCAATCCTTAATCCTCAATCTTCAATCCTCAATCCTCAATTCTCAATCCTCAATACTCAATCCTCAATCCTCAATCCTCAATCCCCAATCCTCAATCTTCAATCCTCAATCCTCAATCATCAATCCTCAATCATCAATCCTCAATCCTCAATCATCAACCTTCAATCCTCAATACTCAATCTTCAATCCTCAATACTCAATCCTCAATATTCAACACACAAACATCAACCATCAATTCTCAATACTCAACCATCAATCCTCAATTCTCAATACTCAATAGAATATCCCGAATTCTCATGATACAATACTCAATCCACAATATTCAATAATCAAATCTCGATCCTCAAACATCAATACTCAACACTCAATCCTCAACACTCGGTCCTCTCTCTTCAATCCTCCATCCTCAATCCTCTATCCTCAAGCGTCAATCCTCAATCCTCATTCCTCAACCCTCAATCCTCAGTCCTCAAACCTCAATTCCGCATCCTCAATCCTGAATGCTCAATCTTCATCCCTCAGTCCGCAACAATCAATTGTCAATCCTCAATCCTCAACAGAATATCCTCAATTCACAGTTTTCAATACTGAATCCCCAATCTTCAATCTTCAAATCTCAATCCACAGACATCAATTCTCATCACTCAAGCCTCAACACTCAGTCCTCAATCGTCAATCCTCAATCCTCAATCCTCAATCTTCAATCCTCCATACTCAATCTTGAATCCTCAATCCTCAATCATCAATCCTCAATCCTCAATACTCAGTCATCAATCCTCAATCTTCAATACTCAATCGTCAATCCGCAGTCCTCAATCCTCAATCCTCAATCCTCGTTCCTCAATCCTCAATCCTCAACCCTCAGCCACCATCCTCAATCCTCAATCCTCGTTCCTCAATCCTCAATCCTCAATCCTCAATCCTCAATAGTCAATCTCCAATCCTAGATCCCCAATCCCCAATCCTCAATCCTTAATCCTCAATCTTCAATCCTCAATCCTCAATTCTCAATCCTCAACACTCAATCCTCAATCCTCAATCCTCAATCCCCAATCCTCAATCTTCAATCCTCAATCCTCAATCCTCAAGCCTCAATCCTCAATCCTCAATCTTCAATCCTGAATACTCAACCTTCAATCCTCATTTCTCAATCCTCAATCCTCAGTCCTCAATCCTCAATCCTCAGTCATCAATCCTCAAACCTCAATACTCAATCGTCAATCCCCAATCCTCAATCTTCAATCCTCAATCCTCAATCCTCAAGCCTCAATCCTCAATCCTCAATCTTCAATCCTGAATACTCAATCTTCAATCCTCAATACTCAATCTTCAATCCTCAATCCTCAATCCTCAATTCTCAATCCTCAATCCTCAATCCTCTATCCTCAATCCTCAATCTTCAATCCTCTACCGTCAGTCCTCGTCCTCAATCCTCAACCCTCAATCCTCAATCCTCAATCTTCAATCATCAATACTCAATCTTTAATCCTCAATTCTCAATCCTCAATCCTCAATCCTCAATCCTCAATATTCAACACACAACCATCAACCATCAATTCTCAATACTCAACCATCAATCCTCAATTCTTAATACTCAATTGTATATCCTGAATTCTCATGGCTCAATACTCAATCCACAATATTCAATAATCAAATCTCGATCCTCAAACATCAATTCTCAACACTCAATCCTCAACACTCGGTCCTCTATCTTCAATCCTCCATCCTCGATGCTCTATCCTCAAGCGTCAATCCTCAACCCTCAATCCTCAACTCTCAACCCTCTGTCCTCAAACCTCAATTCCGAATCCTCAATCCTGAATGCTCAATATTCATCCCTCACTCCGCAACAATCAATTGTCAATCCTCAATCCTCAATAGAATATCCTCAATTCACAGTTTTCAATACTCAATCCCCAATCTTCAATCTTCAAATCTCAATCCACAGACATCAATTCTCATCACTCAGCCCTCAACACTCAGTCCTCAATCTTCAATCCTCAATCCTCAATCCTCAATCTTCAATCCTCCATACTCAATCTTGAATCCTCAATCCTCAATCATTAATCCTCAAACCTCAATTCTCAATCCTCAATCCTCATTCCTCAAACCTCAATCCTCAATCCTCAGTCCTCATCCTCAATTCTCAATTCTCAATCCTCAATCCCCAATCCTCAATCTTCAATCCTCAATAATCAATCTCCTATCCTAGATCCTCAATCCCCAATACTCTATCCTTAATCCTCAATATTCAATCCTCTATCCACAGTCCACAATCTTCAATCCCCAAAGCTCAATAATCAATCCTCAATCCTCAGTCCTCAATCGTCGATCATCAACCCACAATCTTCAATACGCAATCCACATTCCTCAGTCCTCAATCCTCTATCCTCAATCATCAATCCTCAATCTTCAATACTCAATCCTCAATCCTCAATACTCAATCTTCAATCCTCAACCCTCAATCCTCAATCCACAATCCTCAATCCTCAATCATCAACCTTCAATCCTCAATACTCTATCTTCAATCCTCGATCCTCAATCCTGAATCGTCAATCCTCATTCTTCAATCCTCAATACCCCATCGTCAATCCTCAATCCTCAATCCTCAGTCCTCAATACTCAATCTTCAATCCTCAATCCTCAATCCTCAAGCCTCAATCCTCAATCCTCAATCCTCAATCCTCAATCCTCAATCTTCAATCCTCCATACTCAATCTTGAATCCTCAATCCTCAACACTCAATCCTCAATCCTCAATCCTCAATCCCCAATCCTCAATCTTCAATCCTCAATCCTCAATCCTCAAGCCTCAATCCTCAATCCTCAATCTTCAATCCTGAATACTCAATCTTCAATCCTGAATACTCAATCTTCAATCCTCAATACTCAATCTTCAATCCTCAATCCTCAATCCTCAATTCTCAATCCTCAATCCTCAATCCTCAATCCTCAATCCTCAATCTTCAATCCTATACCGTCAGTCCTCGTCCTCAATCCTCAACCCTCAATCCTCAATCCTCAATCTTCAATCATCAATACTCAATCTTTAATCCTCAATTCTCAATCCTCAATCCTCAATCCTCAATCCTCAATCCTCAATCCTCAATCCTCAATCTTCAATCCTCTACCGTCAGTCCTCGTCCTCAATCCTCAACCCTCAATCTTCAATCCTCAATCTTCAATCATCAATACTCAATCTTTAATCCTCAATTCTCAATCCTCAATCCTCAATCCTCAATCCTCAATATTCAACACACAACCATCAACCATCAATTCTGAATACCCAACCATCAATCCTCAATTCTTAATACTCAATCGTATATCCTGAATTCTCATGGTTCAATACTCAATCCACAATATTCAATAATCAAATCTCGATCCTCAAACATCAATTCTCAACACTCAATCCTCAACACTCGGTCCTCTATCTTCAATCCTCCATCCTCGATGCTCTATCCTCAAGCGTCAATCCTCAACCCTCAATCCTCAACTCTCAATCCTCTGTCCTCAAACCTCAATTCCGAATCCTCAATCCTGAATGCTCAATATTCATCCCTCACTCCGCAACAATCAATTGTCAATCCTCAATCCTCAATAGAATATCCTCAATTCGCAGTTTTCAATACTCAATCCCCAATCTTCAATCTTCAAATCTCAATCCACAGACATCAATTCTCATCACTCAGCCCTCAACACTCAGTCCTCAATCTTCAATCCTCAATCCTCAATCCTCAATCTTCAATCCTCCATACTCAATCTTGAATCCTCAATCCTCAATCATTAATCCTCAAACCTCAATTCTCAATCCTCAATCCTCATTCCTCAAACCTCAATCCTCAATCCTCAGTCCTCATCCTCAATTCTCAATTCTCAATCCTCAATCCCCAATCCTCAATCTTCAATCCTCAATAATCAATCTCCTATCCTAGATCCTCAATCCCCAATACTCTATCCTTAATCCTCAATATTCAATCCTCTATCCACAGTCCACAATCTTCAATCCCCAAAGCTCAATAATCAATCCTCAATCCTCAGTCCTCAATCGTCGATCATCAACCCACAATCTTCAATACACAATCCACATTCCTCAGTCCTCAATCCTCTATCCTCAATCATCAATCCTCAATCTTCAATACTCAATCCTCAATCCTCAATACTCAATCTTCAATCCTCAACCCTCAATCCTCAATCCACAATCCTCAATCCTCAATCATCAACCTTCAATCCTCAATACTCTATCTTCAATCCTCGATCCTCAATCCTGAATCGTCAATCCTCATTCTTCAATCCTCAATACCCCATCGTCAATCCTCAATCCTCAATCCTCAGTCCTCAATACTCAATCTTCAATCCTCAATCCTCAATCCTCAAGCCTCAATCCTCAATCCTCAATCCTCAATCCTCAATCCTCAATCTTCAATCCTCCATACTCAATCTTGAATCCTCAATCCTCAACACTCAATCCTCAATCCTCAATCCTCAATCCCCAATCCTCAATCTTCAATCCTCAATCCTCAATCCTCAAGCCTCAATCCTCAATCCTCAATCTTCAATCCTGAATACTCAATCTTCAATCCTGAATACTCAATCTTCAATCCTCAATAGTCAATCTTCAATCCTCAATCCTCAATCCTCAATTCTCAATCCTCAATCCTCAATCCTCAATCCTCAATCCTCAATCTTCAATCCTATACCGTCAGTCCTCGTCCTCAATCCTCAACCCTCAATCCTCAATCCTCAATCTTCAATCATCAATACTCAATCTTTAATCCTCAATTCTCAATCCTCAATCCTCAATCCTCAATCCTCAATCCTCAATCCTCAATCCTCAATCTTCAATCCTCTACCGTCAGTCCTCGTCCTCAATCCTCAACCCTCAATCTTCAATCCTCAATCTTCAATCATCAATACTCAATCTTTAATCCTCAATTCTCAATCCTCAATCCTCAATCCTCAATCCTCAATATTCAACACACAACCATCAACCATCAATTCTGAATACTCAACCATCAATCCTCAATTCTTAATACTCAATCGTATATCCTGAATTCTCATGATTCAATACTCAATCCACAATATTCAATAATCAAATCTCGATCCTCAAACATCAATTCTCAACACTCAATCCTCAACACTCGGTCCTCTATCTTCAATCCTCCATCCTCGATGCTCTATCCTCAAGCGTCAATCCTCAACCCTCAATCCTCAAATCTCAATCCTCTGTCCTCAAACCTCAATTCCGAACCCTCAATCCTGAATGCTCAATATTCATCCCTCAGTCCGCAACAATCAATTGTCAATCCTCAATCCTCAATAGAATATCCTCAATTCACAGTTTTCAATACTCAATCCCCAATCTTCAATCTTCAAATCTCAATCCACCACACATCAATTCTCATCACTCAACCCTCAACACTCAGTCCTCAATCTTCAATCCTCAATCCTCAATCCTCAATCTTCAATCCTCCATACTCAATCTTGAATCCTCAATCCTCAATCATTAATCCTCAATCCTCAATTCTCAATCCTCAATCCTCATTCCTCAAACCTCAATCCTCAACCCTCAGTCCTCATCCTCAATTCTCAATTCTCAATCCTCAATCCCCAATCCTCAATCTTCAATCCTCAATAATCAATCTCCTATCCTAGATCCTCAATCCCCAATACTCTATCCTTAATCCTCAATATTCAATCCTCTATCCACAGTCCACAATCTTCAATCCCCAAAGCTCAATAATCAATCCTCAATCCTCAGTCCTCAATCGTCGATCATCAACCCACAATCTTCAATACACAATCCACATTCCTCAGTCCTCAATCCTCTATCCTCAATCATCAATCATCAATCATCAACCTTCAATCCTCAATACTCTATCTTCAATCCTCGATCCTCAATCCTGAATCGTCAATCCTCATTCCTCAATCCTCAATACCCCATCGTCAATCCTCAATCCTCAATCCTCAGTCCTCAATACTCAATCTTCAATCCTCAATCCTCAATCCTCAATGCGCAATCCTCAATCCTCAGTCATCAATCCTCAATCCTCAATACTCAATCGTCAATCCTCAGTCCTCAATTCGCAATCCTCAATCCTCGTTCCTCAAACCTCAATCCTCAACCCTCAGTCCCCATCCCCAATTCTCAATCCTCAATCCTCAAACCTCAATCTTCAATCCTCAATACTCAATCCTCAATCCTCAATACTCAACCATCAATCCTCAATTCTCAACACTCAACAGAATATCCTGAATTCTCAGTATTCAATACTCAAACCTCAATCCTCAACCCTCAGCCCTCATCCTCCATCCTCAATCCTCAATACTCAAACCTCAATCTTCAATCCTCTATACTCAGTCTTCGATTCTCAATTCTCAACCCTCAATCCTCAATCCCCAATCCTCAATCTTCAATACTCAATCCTCAATCCTCAATACTCAATCTTCAATCCTCAACCCTCAATCCTCAATCCACAATCCTCAATCCTCAATCATCAACCTTCAATCCTCAATACTCTATCTTCCATCCTCGATCCTCAATCCTGAATCGTCAATCCTCATTCTTCAATCCTCAATACCCCATCGTCAATCCTCAATCCTCAATCCTCAGTCCTCAATACTCTATCTTCAATCCTCAATCCTCAATCCTGAATGCGCAATCCTCAATCCTCAGTCATCAATCCTCAATCCTCAATACTCAATCGTCAATCCTCAGTCCTCAATTCTCAATCCTCAATCCTCGTTCCTCAAACCTCAATCCTCAACCCTCAGTCCTCATCCTCAATTCTCAATCCTCAATCCTCAAACCTCAATCTTCAATCCTCAATACTCAATCCTCAATCCTCAATACTCAATCCTCAATCCTCAATCCTCAATCATCAATCCTCAATCCTCAATCATCAACCTTCAATCCTCAATACTCAATCTTCAATCCTCAATACTCAATCCTCAATATTCAACACACAAACATCAACCATCAATTCTCAATACTCAACCATCAATCGTCAATTCTCAATACTCAATAGAACATCCGGAATTCTCATGATACAATACTCAATCCACAATATTCAGTAATCAAATCTCGATCCTCAAACATCAATACTCAACACTCAATCCTCAACACTCGGTCCTCTCTCTTCAATCCTGCATCCTCAATCCTCTATCCTCAAGCGTCAATCTTCAATCCTCATTCCTCAACCATCAATCCTCAGTCCTCAAACCTCAATTCCGCATCCTCAATCCTGAATGCTCAATCTTCATCCCTCAGTCCGCAACAATCAATTGTCAATCCACAATCCTCAGCAGAATATCCTCAATTCACAGTTTTCAATACTGAATTCCCAATCTTCAATCTTCAAATCTCAATCCACAGACATCAATTCTCATCACTCAAGCCTCAACACTCAGTCCTCAATCGTTAATCCTCAATCCTCAATCCTCAATCTTCAATCCTCCATACTCAATCTTGAATCCTCAATCCTCAATCATCAATCCTCAATCCTCAATACTCAGTCATCAATACTCAATCTTCAATACTCAATCGTCAATCCGCAGACCTCAATCCTCAATCCTCAATCCTCGCTCCTCAATCCTCAATCCTCAACCCCCAGCCATCATCCTGACTCCTCAATCCTCGTTCCTCAATCCTCAATCCTCAATCCTCAATCCTCAATAGTCAATCTCCAATCCTAGATCCTCAATCCCCAATCCTCAACCCTTAATCCTCAATCTTCAATCCTCAATCCTCAATTCTCAGTCCTCAACACTCAATCCTCAATCCTCAATCCCCAATCCCCAATCCTCAATCTTCAATCCTCAATCCTCAATTCTCAAGCCTCAATCCTCAATCCTCAATCTTCAATCCTGAATACTCAATCTTCAATCCTCAATACTCAATCTTCAATCCTCAACCCTCAATCCTCAATCCACAATCCTCAATCATCAATCATCAACATTCAATCCTCAATACTCAATCTTCAATCCTCAATCCTCAATCCTCAATTGTCAATCCTCCATCCTCTATTCTCAATCCTCAATCCTCAGTCCTCAGTCCTCAAACCTCAACCCACAACCCTCAGCCCTCATCCCCAATCCTCAACCCTTAATCCTCAATCTTCAATCCTCAATCCTCAATCCTCAATCCTCAGTCCTCAATCGTCGATCATCAACCCACAATCTTCAATACACAATCCACATTCCTCAGTCCTCAATCCTCTATCCTCAATCATCAATCCTCAATCTTCAATACTCAATCCTCAATCCTGAATACTCAATCTTCAATCCTCAACCCTCAATCCTCAATCCACAATCCTCAATCCTCAATCATCAACCTTCAATCCTCAATACTCTATCTTCAATCCTCGATCCTCAATCCTGAATCGTCAATCCTCATTCTTCAATCCTCAATACCCCATCGTCAATCCTCAATCCTCAATCCTCAGTCCTCAATACTCAATCTTCAATCCTCAATCCTCAATCCTCAATGCGCAATCCATAATCCTCAGTCATCAATCCTCAATCCTCAATCCTCAACCCTCAGCCCTCATCCTCCATCCTCAATCCTCAATACTCAAACCTCAATCTTCAATCCTCTATACTCAGTCTTCGATTCTCAATTCTCAACCCTCAATCCTCAATCCCCAATCCTCAATCTTCAGTCCTCAATCCTCAATCCTCAATCCTCAATCCTCAATCCTCAATCATCAATACTCGATCTTCAATCCTCAATCCTCAATCCTCAATCCTCAATCCTCAATTATCAGTCATGAATACTCAATCTTCATAACTCAATCCTCAATCCTCAATCCTCAATCCTCAATCCTCAGTCCTCAATCCTCAATCCTCATTCCTCAAACCACAATCCTCAACCCTCAGTCCTCATCCTCAATTCTCAATTCTCAATCCTCAATCCTCCATCTTCAATCCTCAACCCTCAATCCTCAATCCACAATCCCCAATCCTCAATCATCAACCTTCAATCCTCAATACTCAATCTTCAGCACTCAATCCTCAATCCTCAATCGTCAATCCTCATTCTTCAATCCTCAATACCCAATCCTCAATCGTCAATCCTCAATCGTCCATCCACAATTCTCAATCCTCAATCCTCAGTCCTAAGTCCTCAAACCTCAATCCTCAACCCCCAGCCCTCATCCTCAATCCTCAATCATAAATCCTCATTCATCAATTTTCAATCCTCAATACTCAGTCTTCAATCCTCAATCCTCAATCCTCAATACTGAATCCTCAATCCTCAATCCTCAATCTTCAATCATCAATACTCAATCTTTAATCCTCAATTCTCAATCCTCAATCCTCAATCCTCAATCCTCAATATTCAACACACAGCCATCAACCATCAATTCTCAATACTCAACCATCAATCCTCAATTCTTAATACTCAATTGTATATCCTGAATTCTCATGATTCAATACTCAATCCACAATATTCAATAATCAAATCTCGATCCTCAAACATCAATTCTCAACACTCAATCCTCAACACTCGGTCCTCTATCTTCAATCCTCCATCCTCGATGCTCTATCCTCAAGCGTCAATCCTCAACCCTCAATCCTCAACTCTCAATCCTCTGTCCTCAAACCTCAATTCCGAATCCTCAATCCTGAATGCTCAGTATTCATCCCTCAGTCCGCAACAATCAATTGTCAATCCTCAATCCTCAATAGAATATCCTCAATTCACAGTTTTCAATACTCAATCCCCAATCTTCAAATCTCAATCCACAGACATCAATTCTCATCACTCAACCCTCAACACTCAGTCCTCAATCTTCAATCCTCAATCCTCAATCCTCAATCTTCAATCCTCCATACTCAATCTTGAATCCTCAATCCTCAATCATTAATCCTCAAACCTCAATTCTCAATCCTCAATCCTCATTCCTCAAACCTCAATCCTCAACCCTCAGTCCTCATCCTCAATTCTCAATTCTCAATCCTCAATCCCCAATCCTCAATCTTCAATACTCAATCCTCAATCCTCAATACTCAATCCTCAATCCTCAATACTCAATCCTCAATATTCAACACACAAACATCAACCATCAATTCTCAATACTCAACCATCAATCGTCAATTATCAATACTCAATAGAATATCCCGAATTCTCATGATACAATACTCAATCCACAATATTCAATAATCAAATCTCGATCCTCAAACATCAATACTCAACACTCAATCCTCAACACTCGGTCCTCTCTCTTCAATCCTGCATCCTCAATCCTCTATCCTCAAGCGTCAATCCTCAATCCTCATTCCTCAACCATCAATCCTCAGTCCTCAAACCTCAATTCCGCATCCTCAATCCTGAATGCTCAATCTTCATCCCTCAGTCCGCAGGAATCAATTGTCAATCCACAATCCTCAACAGAATATCCTCAATTCACAGTTTTCAATACTGAATCCCCAATCTTCAATGTTCAAATCTCAATCCACAGACATCAATTCTCATCACTCAAGCCACAACACTCAGTCCTCAATCGTCAATTCTCAATCCTCAATCCTCAATCTTCAATCCTCCATACTCAATCTTGAATCCTCAATCCTCAATCATCAATCCTCAATCCTCAATACTCAGTCATCAATCCTCAATCTTCAATACTCAATCGTCAATCCGCAGACCTCAATCCTCAATCCTCAATCCTCGTTCCTCAATCCTCAATCCTCAACCCTCAGCCATCATCCTCAATCCTCAATCCTCGTTCCTCAATCCTCAATCCTCTATCCTCAATCCTCAATAGTCAATCTCCAATCCTAGATCCTCAATCCGCAATCCTCAATCCTTAATCCTCAATCTTCAATCCTCAATCCTCAATTCTCAATCCTCAACACTCAATCCTCAATACTCATTCCTCAATCCCCAATCCTCAATCTTCAATCCTCAATCCTCAATCCTCAATCCTCAATCCTCAATCCTCAATCTTCAATCCTGAATACTCAATCTTCAATCCTCAATAGTCAATCTTCAATCCTCAACCCTCAATCCTCAATCCACAATCCTCAATCCTCAATCATCAACATTCAATCCTCAATACTCAATCTTCAATCCTCAATCCTCAATCCTCAATTGCCAATCCTCATTCTTCAATCCTCAATACCCAATCCTCAATCCTCAATCCTCAATCCTCCATGCTCTATTCTCAATCCTCAATCCTCAGTCCTCAGTCCTCAAACGTCAACCCACAACCCTCAGCCCTCATCCTCAGTCCTCAATCCTAAATCCTCAGTCATCAATCTTCAATCCTCAATACTCAGTCTTCAATCCTCAATCCTCAATCCTCAATCCTCAATCCTCAATCCTCAATCATGAATCCTCAATCTTCAACACTCAATCCTCAATCCTCGATCCTCAATCCTCAATACTCAATCTTCAATCCCCAATCCTCAATCCTCAATCCTCAAACCTCAATCTTCATTCCTCAATACTCAATCTTCGATTCTCAATTCTCAATCCTCAATCCTCAATCCCCAATCCTCAATCGTCAATCCTCAATACCCAATCCTGAACGTTCAATCCTCAATCCTCAGCACTCAATCCTCAATCCTCAATCTTCAATCCTTAATACTCAATCTTCAATCCTCAATTCTCAATCCTCAATCCTCAATCCTCAATCCTCAATCCTCAATCTTCAATCCTCTACCGTCAGTCCTCGTCCTCAATCCTCAACCCTCAATCCTCAGTCCTCAATCTTCAATCATCAATACTCAATCTTTAATCCTCAATTCTCAATCCTCAATCCTCAATCCTCAATCCTCAATATTCAACACACAACCATCAACCATCAATTCTCAATACTCAACCATCAATCCTCAACTCTTAATACTCAATTGTATATCCTGAATTCTCATGATTCAATACTCAATCCACAATATTCAATAATCAATTCTCGATCCTCAAACATCAATTCTCAACACTCAATCCTCAACACTCGGTCCTCTATCTTCAATCCTCCATCCTCGATGCTCTATCCTCAAGCGTCAATCCTCAACCCTCAATCCTCAACTCTCAATCCTCTGTCCTCAAACCTCAATTCCGAATCCTCAATCCTGAATGCTCAATATTCATCCCTCAGTCCGCAACAATCAATTGTCAATCCTCAATCCTCAATAGAATATCCTCAATTCACAGTTTTCAATACTCAATCCCCAATCTTCAATCTTCAAATCTCAATCCACAGACATCAATTCTCATCACTCAACCCTCAACACTCAGTCCTCAATCTTCAATCCTCAATCCTCAATCCTCAATCTTCAATCTTCCATACTCAATCTTGAATCCTCAATCCTCAATCATTAATCCTCAATCCTCAATTCTCAATCCTCAATCCTCATTCCTCAAACCTCAATCCTAAACCCTCAGTCCTCATCCTCAATTCTCAATTCTCAATCCTCAATCCCCAATCCTCAATCTTCAATCCTCAATAATCAATCTCCTATCCTAGATCCTCAATGCCCAATGCTCTATCCTTAATCCTCAATATTCAATCCTCTATCCACAGTCCACAATCTTCAATCCCCAAAGCTCAATAATCAATCCTCAATCCTCAGTCCTCAATCGTCGATCATCAACCCACAATCTTCAATACACAATCCACATTCCTCAGTCCTCAATCCTCTATCCTCAATCATCAATCCTCAATCTTCAATACTCAATCCTCAATCCTCAATACTCAACCTTCAATCCTCAACACTCAATCCTCAATCCACAATCCTCAATCCTCAATCATCAACCTTCAATCCTCAATACTCTATCTTCAATCCTCGATCCTCAATCCTCAGTCCTCAATACTCAATCTTCAGTCCTCAATCCTCAATCCTCAATGCGCAATCCTCAATCCTCAGTCATCAATCCTCAATCCTCAATACTCAATCGTCAATCCTCAGTCCTCAATTCTCAATCCTCAATCCTCGTTCCTCAAACCTCAATCCTCAATCATCAATACTCGATCTTCAATCCTCAATCCTCAATCCTCAATCCTCAATCCTCAATTATCAGTCATGAATACTCAATCTTCATAACTCAATCGTCAATCCTCAATCCTCAACCCTCAGCCCTCATCCTCCATCCTCAATCCTCAATACTCAAACCTCAATCTTCAATCCTCTATACTCAATCTTCGATTCTCAATTCTCAACCCTCAATCCTCAATCCCCAATCCTCAACCTTCAGTCCTCAGTCCTCTATCCTCAATCCTCAATCCTCAATCCTCAATCATCAATACTCGATCTTCAATCCTCAATCCTCAATCCTCAATCCTCAATCCTCAATCCTCAATTATCAGTCATGAATACTCAATCTTCATAACTCAATCGTCAATCCTCAATCCTCAACCCTCAGCCCTCATCCTCCATCCTCAATCCTCAATACTCAAACCTCAATCTTCAATCCTCTATACTCAATCTTCGATTCTCAATTCTCAACCCTCAATCCTCAATCCCCAATCCTCAACCTTCAGTCCTCAGTCCTCTATCCTCAATCCTCAATCCTCAATCCTCAATCATCAATACTCGATCTTCAATCCTCAATCCTCAATCCTCAATCCTCAATCCTCAATTATCAGTCATGAATACTCAATCTTCATAACTCAATCGTCAATCCTCAATCCTCAATGCTCAATCTTCAGTCCTCAATCCTCAATCCTCATTCCTCAAACCACAATCCTCAACCCTCAGTCCTCATCCTCAATTCTCAATTCTCAATCCTCAATCCTCCATCTTCAATCCTCAACCCTCAATCCTCAATCCACAATCCCCAATCCTCAATCATCAACCTTCAATCCTCAATACTCAATCTTCAGCACTCAATCCTCAATCCTCAATCGTCAATCCTCATTCTTCAATCCTCAATACCCAATCCTCAATCGTCAATCCTCAATCGTCCATCCACAATTCTCAATCCTCTATCCTCAGTCCTAAGACCTCAAACCTCAATCCTCAACCCCCAGCCCTCATCCTCAATCCTCAATCATAAATCCTCATTCATCAATCTTCAATCCTCTATACTCAGTCTTCAATCCTCAATCCTCAATCCTCAATACTGAATCCTCAATTCTCAATCATCAATCCTCAACCTTCAATACTCAATCCTCAATCCTAAATCCTCAATCCTCAATTCTCAATCTTCAATCCTCAATCCTCAATCCTCAATCCTCAATCCTCAGTCATCAATCCTCAATCCTCAATACTCAATCGTCAATACTCAATCGTCAATCCTCAGTCCTCAATTTTCAATCTTGAATCCTCGTTCCTCAAACCTCAATCCTCAACCCTCAGTCCTCATCCTCAATTCTCAATCCTCAATCCTCAAACCTCAATCTTCAATCCTCAATACTCAATCCTCAATCCTCAATACTCAACCATCAATCGTCAATTCTCAATACTCAATAGAATATCCTGAATTCTCAGTATTCAATACTCAAACCTCAATCCTCAACCCTCAGCCCACATCCTCCATCCTCAATCCTCAATCCTCAATCCTCAATCCTCAATCCTCAATCATCAATCGTCAATCCTCAATCATCAACCTTCAATCCTCAATATTCAATCTTCAATCCTCAATACTCAATCCTCAATCTTCAATCCTCAAAGCTCAATCTTCAATCCTCAATACTCAATGCTCAATCCTCAATACTCAACCATCAATCCTCAATTCTCAATCCTCAATCCTCAATCCTCAATCCTCAATCCTCAATCCTCAGTCATCAATCCTCAATCTTCAATACTCAATCGTCAATCCGCAGTCCTCAATCCTCAATCCTCAATCCTCAATCCTCAATCCTCAATCCTCAATCCTCAATCATGAATCCTCAATCTTCAACACTCAATCCTCAATCCTCGATCCTCAATCCTCAATACTCAATCTTCAATCCTCAATCCTCAGTCATCAATCCTCAATCTTCAATACTCAATCGTCAATCCGCAGTCCTCAATCCTCAATCCTCAATCCTCGTTCCTCAAACCCCAATCCTCAACCCTCAGCCATCATCCTGAATCCTCAATCCTCGTTCCTCAATCCTCAATCCTCAATCCTCAATCCTCAATCCTCAATAGCCAATATCCAATCCTAGATCCTCAATCCCCAATCCTCAATCCTTAATCCTCAATCTTCAATCCTCAATCCTCAATTCTCAATCCTCAATACTCAATCCTCAATCCTCAATCCTCAATCCCCAATCCTCAATCTTCAATCCTCAACACTCAATCCTCAAGGCTCAATCCTCAATCCTCAGTCCTCAATCCTCAATCCTCAATAGCCAATATCCAATCCTAGATCCTCAATCCCCAATCCTCAATCCTTAATCCTCAATCTTCAATCCTCAATCTTCAATCCTCAACCCTCAATCCTCAATCCACAATCCTCAATCCTCAATCATCGACCTTCAATCCTTAATACTCTATATTCAATCCTCGATCCTCAATCCTGAATCGTCGATCCTCATTCTTCAATCCTCAATACCCAATCGTCAATCCTCAATCCTCAATCATCAATCCTCAATACTCAATCTTCAATCCTCAACCCTCAATCCTCAATCCGTAATCCTCAATCCTCAGTCATCAATCTTCAATCCTCAATACTCAATCGTCAATACTCAGTCCTCAATTCTCAATCCTCAATCCTCGTTCCTCAAACCTCAATCCTCAACCCTCAGTCCTCATCCTCAACTCTCAATCCTCAATCCTCAAAGCTCAATCTTCAATCCTCAATACTCAATGCTCAATCCTCAATACTCAACCATCAATCCTCAATTCTCAATACTCAATAGAATATCCTGAATTCTCAGTATTCAATACTCAAACCTCAATCCTCAACCCTCAGCCCTCATCCTCCATCCTCAGTCCTCAATCCTCAAACCTCAATCTTCAATCCTCAATACTCAATCTTCTATTCTCAATCCTCAATCCTCAATACTCAATCGTCAATACTCAATCGTCAATCCGCAGTCCTCAATTCTCAATCCTCAATCCTCGTTCCTCAAACCTCAATCCTCAACCCTCAGTCCTCATCCTCAATTCCCAATCCTCAATCCTCAAACCTCAATCTTCAATCCTCAATACTCAATCCCCTATCCTCAATACTCAACCATCAATCCTCAATTCTCAATACTCAATAGAATATCCTGAATTCTCAGTATTCAATACTCAAACCTCAATCCTCAACACTCAGCCCTCATCCTCCATCCTCAATCCTCAATCCTCAATCCTCAATCTTCAATCCTCAATACTCAATCTTCAATCTTCAACCCTCAATCCTCAATCCTCAATCCTCAATCCTCAATCCTCAGTCATCAATCCTCAATCTTCAATACTCAAGCGTCAATTCGCAGTCCTCAATCCTCAATCCTCAATACTCGTTCCTCAAACCTCAATCCCCAACCCTCAGCCATCATACTCAATCCTCAATCCTCGTTCCTCAATCCTCAATCCTCAATCCTCAAGCCTCAATCCTCAATCCTCAATCTTCAATCCTGAATACTCAATCTTCAATCCTCAATTCTCAACCCTCAATCCTCAATCCTCAATCCTCAATCCTCAATCCTCAATCTTCAATCCTCTACCGTCAGTCCTCGTCCTCAATCCTCAACCCTCAATCCTCAATCCTCAATCTTCAATCATCAATACTCAATCTTTAATCCTCAATTCTCAATCCTCAATCCTCAATCCTCAATCCTCAATATTCAACACACAACCATCAACCATCAATTCTCAATACTCAACCATCAATCCTCAATTCTTAATACTCAATTGTATATCCTGAATTCTCATGATTCAATACTCAATCCACAATATTCAATAATCAAATCTCGATCCTCAAACATCAATTCTCAACACTCAATCCTCAACACTCGGTCCTCTCTCTTCAATCCTGCATCCTCAATCCTCTATCCTCAAGCGTCAATCCTCAATCCTCATTCCTCAACCATCAATCCTCAGTCCTCAAACCTCAATTCCGCATCCTCAATCCTGAATGCTCAATCTTCATCCCTCAGTCCGCAGGAATCAATTGTCAATCCACAATCCTCAATAGAATATCCTCAATTCACAGTTTTCAATACTCAATCCCCAATCTTCAATCTTCAAATCTCAATCCACAGACATCAATTCTCATCACTCAACCCTCAACACTCAGTCCTCAATCTTCAATCCTCAATCCTCAATCCTCAATCTTCAATCTTCCATACTCAATCTTGAATCCTCAATCCTCAATCATTAATCCTCAATCCTCAATTCTCAATCCTCAATCCTCATTCCTCAAACCTCAATCCTAAACCCTCAGTCCTCATCCTCAATTCTCAATTCTCAATCCTCAATCCCCAATCCTCAATCTTCAATCCTCAATAATCAATCTCCTATCCTAGATCCTCAATGCCCAATGCTCTATCCTTAATCCTCAATATTCAATCCTCTATCCACAGTCCACAATCTTCAATCCCCAAAGCTCAATAATCAATCCTCAATCCTCAGTCCTCAATCGTCGATCATCAACCCACAATCTTCAATACACAATCCACATTCCTCAGTCCTCAATCCTCTATCCTCAATCATCAATCCTCAATCTTCAATACTCAATCCTCAATCCTCAATACTCAACCTTCAATCCTCAACACTCAATCCTCAATCCACAATCCTCAATCCTCAATCATCAACCTTCAATCCTCAATACTCTATCTTCAATCCTCGATCCTCAATCCTCAGTCCTCAATACTCAATCTTCAGTCCTCAATCCTCAATCCTCAATGCGCAATCCTCAATCCTCAGTCATCAATCCTCAATCCTCAATACTCAATCGTCAATCCTCAGTCCTCAATTCTCAATCCTCAATCCTCGTTCCTCAAACCTCAATCCTCAATCATCAATACTCGATCTTCAATCCTCAATCCTCAATCCTCAATCCTCAATCCTCAATTATCAGTCATGAATACTCAATCTTCATAACTCAATCGTCAATCCTCAATCCTCAACCCTCAGCCCTCATCCTCCATCCTCAATCCTCAATACTCAAACCTCAATCTTCAATCCTCTATACTCAATCTTCGATTCTCAATTCTCAACCCTCAATCCTCAATCCCCAATCCTCAACCTTCAGTCCTCAGTCCTCTATCCTCAATCCTCAATCCTCAATCCTCAATCATCAATACTCGATCTTCAATCCTCAATCCTCAATCCTCAATCCTCAATCCTCAATTATCAGTCATGAATACTCAATCTTCATAACTCAATCGTCAATCCTCAATCCTCAACCCTCAGCCCTCATCCTCCATCCTCAATCCTCAATACTCAAACCTCAATCTTCAATCCTCTATACTCAATCTTCGATTCTCAATTCTCAACCCTCAATCCTCAATCCCCAATCCTCAACCTTCAGTCCTCAGTCCTCTATCCTCAATCCTCAATCCTCAATCCTCAATCATCAATACTCGATCTTCAATCCTCAATCCTCAATCCTCAATCCTCAATCCTCAATTATCAGTCATGAATACTCAATCTTCATAACTCAATCGTCAATCCTCAATCCTCAATCCTCAATCTTCAGTCCTCAATCCTCAATCCTCATTCCTCAAACCACAATCCTCAACCCTCAGTCCTCATCCTCAATTCTCAATTCTCAATCCTCAATCCTCCATCTTCAATCCTCAACCCTCAATCCTCAATCCACAATCCCCAATCCTCAATCATCAACCTTCAATCCTCAATACTCAATCTTCAGCACTCAATCCTCAATCCTCAATCGTCAATCCTCATTCTTCAATCCTCAATACCCAATCCTCAATCGTCAATCCTCAATCGTCCATCCACAATTCTCAATCCTCTATCCTCAGTCCTAAGACCTCAAACCTCAATCCTCAACCCCCAGCCCTCATCCTCAATCCTCAATCATAAATCCTCATTCATCAATCTTCAATCCTCTATACTCAGTCTTCAATCCTCAATCCTCAATCCTCAATACTGAATCCTCAATTCTCAATCATCAATCCTCAACCTTCAATACTCAATCCTCAATCCTAAATCCTCAATCCTCAATTCTCAATCTTCAATCCTCAATCCTCAATCCTCAATCCTCAATCCTCAGTCATCAATCCTCAATCCTCAATACTCAATCGTCAATACTCAATCGTCAATCCTCAGTCCTCAATTTTCAATCTTGAATCCTCGTTCCTCAAACCTCAATCCTCAACCCTCAGTCCTCATCCTCAATTCTCAATCCTCAATCCTCAAACCTCAATCTTCAATCCTCAATACTCAATCCTCAATCCTCAATACTCAACCATCAATCGTCAATTCTCAATACTCAATAGAATATCCTGAATTCTCAGTATTCAATACTCAAACCTCAATCCTCAACCCTCAGCCCACATCCTCCATCCTCAATCCTCAATCCTCAATCCTCAATCCTCAATCCTCAATCATCAATCGTCAATCCTCAATCATCAACCTTCAATCCTCAATATTCAATCTTCAATCCTCAATACTCAATCCTCAATCTTCAATCCTCAAAGCTCAATCTTCAATCCTCAATACTCAATGCTCAATCCTCAATACTCAACCATCAATCCTCAATTCTCAATCCTCAATCCTCAATCCTCAATCCTCAATCCTCAATCCTCAGTCATCAATCCTCAATCTTCAATACTCAATCGTCAATCCGCAGTCCTCAATCCTCAATCCTCAATCCTCAATCCTCAATCCTCAATCCTCAATCCTCAATCATGAATCCTCAATCTTCAACACTCAATCCTCAATCCTCGATCCTCAATCCTCAATACTCAATCTTCAATCCTCAATCCTCAGTCATCAATCCTCAATCTTCAATACTCAATCGTCAATCCGCAGTCCTCAATCCTCAATCCTCAATCCTCGTTCCTCAAACCCCAATCCTCAACCCTCAGCCATCATCCTGAATCCTCAATCCTCGTTCCTCAATCCTCAATCCTCAATCCTCAATCCTCAATCCTCAATAGCCAATATCCAATCCTAGATCCTCAATCCCCAATCCTCAATCCTTAATCCTCAATCTTCAATCCTCAATCCTCAATTCTCAATCCTCAATACTCAATCCTCAATCCTCAATCCTCAATCCCCAATCCTCAATCTTCAATCCTCAACACTCAATCCTCAAGGCTCAATCCTCAATCCTCAGTCCTCAATCCTCAATCCTCGATAGCCAATATCCAATCCTAGATCCTCAATCCCCAATCCTCAATCCTTAATCCTCAATCTTCAATCCTCAATCTTCAATCCTCAACCCTCAATCCTCAATCCACAATCCTCAATCCTCAATCATCGACCTTCAATCCTTAATACTCTATATTCAATCCTCGATCCTCAATCCTGAATCGTCGATCCTCATTCTTCAATCCTCAATACCCAATCGTCAATCCTCAATCCTCAATCATCAATCCTCAATACTCAATCTTCAATCCTCAACCCTCAATCCTCAATCCGTAATCCTCAATCCTCAGTCATCAATCTTCAATCCTCAATACTCAATCGTCAATACTCAGTCCTCAATTCTCAATCCTCAATCCTCGTTCCTCAAACCTCAATCCTCAACCCTCAGTCCTCATCCTCAACTCTCAATCCTCAATCCTCAAAGCTCAATCTTCAATCCTCAATACTCAATGCTCAATCCTCAATACTCAACCATCAATCCTCAATTCTCAATACTCAATAGAATATCCTGAATTCTCAGTATTCAATACTCAAACCTCAATCCTCAACCCTCAGCCCTCATCCTCCATCCTCAGTCCTCAATCCTCAAACCTCAATCTTCAATCCTCAATACTCAATCTTCTATTCTCAATCCTCAATCCTCAATACTCAATCGTCAATACTCAATCGTCAATCCGCAGTCCTCAATTCTCAATCCTCAATCCTCGTTCCTCAAACCTCAATCCTCAACCCTCAGTCCTCATCCTCAATTCCCAATCCTCAATCCTCAAACCTCAATCTTCAATCCTCAATACTCAATCCCCTATCCTCAATACTCAACCATCAATCCTCAATTCTCAATACTCAATAGAATATCCTGAATTCTCAGTATTCAATACTCAAACCTCAATCCTCAACACTCAGCCCTCATCCTCCATCCTCAATCCTCAATCCTCAATCCTCAATCTTCAATCCTCAATACTCAATCTTCAATCTTCAACCCTCAATCCTCAATCCTCAATCCTCAATCCTCAATCCTCAGTCATCAATCCTCAATCTTCAATACTCAAGCGTCAATTCGCAGTCCTCAATCCTCAATCCTCAATACTCGTTCCTCAAACCTCAATCCCCAACCCTCAGCCATCATACTCAATCCTCAATCCTCGTTCCTCAATCCTCAATCCTCAATCCTCAAGCCTCAATCCTCAATCCTCAATCTTCAATCCTGAATACTCAATCTTCAATCCTCAATTCTCAACCCTCAATCCTCAATCCTCAATCCTCAATCCTCAATCTTCAATCCTCTACCGTCAGTCCTCGTCCTCAATCCTCAACCCTCAATCCTCAATCCTCAATCTTCAATCATCAATACTCAATCTTTAATCCTCAATTCTCAATCCTCAATCCTCAATCCTCAATCCTCAATATTCAACACACAACCATCAACCATCAATTCTCAATACTCAACCATCAATCCTCAATTCTTAATACTCAATTGTATATCCTGAATTCTCATGATTCAATACTCAATCCACAATATTCAATAATCAAATCTCGATCCTCAAACATCAATTCTCAACACTCAATCCTCAACACTCGGTCCTCTCTCTTCAATCCTGCATCCTCAATCCTCTATCCTCAAGCGTCAATCCTCAATCCTCATTCCTCAACCATCAATCCTCAGTCCTCAAACCTCAATTCCGCATCCTCAATCCTGAATGCTCAATCTTCATCCCTCAGTCCGCAGGAATCAATTGTCAATCCACAATCCTCAATAGAATATCCTCAATTCACAGTTTTCAATACTCAATCCCCAATCTTCAATCTTCAAATCTCAATCCACAGACATCAATTCTCATCACTCAACCCTCAACACTCAGTCCTCAATCTTCAATCCTCAATCCTCAATCCTCAATCTTCAATCCTCCATACTCAATCTTGAATCCTCAATCCTCAATCATTAATCCTCAAACCTCAATTCTGAATCCTCAATCCTCATTCCTCAAACCTCAATCCTCAACCCTCAGTCCTCATCCTCAATTCTCAATTCTCAATCCTCAATCCCCAATCCTCAATCTTCAATCCTCAATAATCAATCTCCTATCCTAGATCCTCAGTCCCCAATACTCTATCCTTAATCCTCAATATTCAATCCTCTATCCACAGTCCACAATCTTCAATCCCCAAAGCTCAATAATCAATCCTCAATCCTCAGTCCTCAATCGTCGATCATCAACCCACAATCTTCAATACACAATCCACATTCCTCAGTCCTCAATCCTCTATCCTCAATCATCAATCCTCAATCTTCAATACTCAATCCTCAATCCTCAATACTCAATCTTCAATCCTCAACCCTCAATCCTCAATCCACAATCCTCAATCCTCAATCATCAACCTTCAATCCTCAATACTCTATCTTCAATCCTCGATCCTCAATCCTGAATCGTCAATCCTCATTCTTCAATCCTCAATACCCCATCGTCAATCCTCAATCCTCAATCCTCAGTCCTCAATACTCAATCTTCAATCCTCAATACTCAATCCTCAATCCTCAATACTCAATCCTCAATATTCAACACACAAACATCAACCATCAATTCTCAATACTCAACCATCAATCGTCAATTCTCAATACTCAATAGAATATCCCGAATTCTCATGATACAATACTCAACCCACAATATTCAATAATCAAATCTCGATCCTCAAACATCAATACTCAACACTCAATCCTCAACACTCGGTCCTCTCTCTTCAATCCTGTATCCTCAATCCTCTATCCTCAAGCGTCAATCCTCAATCCTCATTCCTCAACCATCAATCCTCAGTCCTCAAACCTCAATTCCGCATCCTCAATCCAGAATGCTCAATCTTCATCCCTCAGTCCGCAACAATCAATTGTCAATCCACAATCCTCAACAGAATATCCTCAATTCACAGTATTCAATACTGAATCCCCAATCTTCAATCTTCCAATCTCAATCCACAGACATCAATTCTCATCACTCAAGCCACAACACTCAGTCCTCAATCGTCAATCATCAATCCTCAATCCTCAATCTTCAATCCTCCATACTCAATCTTGAATCCTCAATCCTCAATCATCAATCCTCAATCCTCAATACTCAGTCATCAATCCTCAATCTTCAATCCTCCATACTCAATCTTGAATCCTCAATCCTCAATCATCAATCCTCAATCCTCAATACTCAGTCATCAATCCTCAATACTCAATCTTCAATCCTCAAAGCTCAATCTTCAATCCTCAATACTCAATGCTCAATCCTCAATACTCAACCATCAATCCTCAATTCTCAATCCTCAATCCTCAATCCTCAATCCTCAATCCTCAATCCTCAGTCATCAATCCTCAATCTTCAATACTCAATCGTCAATCCGCAGTCCTCAATCCTCAATCCTCAATTCTCAATCCTCAATCCTCAATCCTCAATCCTCAATCATGAATCCTCAATCTTCAACACTCAATCCTCAATCCTCGATCCTCAATCCTCAATACTCAATCTTCAATCCTCAATCCTCAGTCATCAATCCTCAATCTTCAATACTCAAGTGTCAATTCGCAGTCCTCAATCCTCAATCCTCAATCCTCGTTTCTCAAACCTCAATTCCCAACCCTCAGCCATCATCCTCAATCCTCAATCCTCGTTCCTCAATCCTCAATCCTCAATCCTCAACCCTCAATAGACAATCTCCAATCCTAGATCCTCAATCCCCAATCCTCAATCCTTAATCCTCAATCTTCAATCCTCAATCCTCAATTCTCAATCCTCAATACTCAATCCTCAATCCTCAATCCTGAATCCCCAATCCTCAATCTTCAATCCTCTATCCGCAATCCTCAAGCCTCAATCCTCAATCCTCAATCACCAACCTTCAATCCTCAATACTCAATCTTCAATCCTCAATCCTCAATCCTGAAGCGTTAATCCTCATTCTTCAATCCTCAATACCCATTCCTCAATCCTCAATCCTCAATCCTCAATCCTCAATACCCAAACTTCAGTCCTCAATCCTCAATCCTCAATCCTCAATCATCAATCCCCAAACCTCAATCTTCAATCCTCAATACTCAATCCTCAATCCTCAATACTCAACCATCAATCCTCAATTCTCAATACTCAATAGAATATCCTGAATTCTCAGTATTCAATACTCAAACATCAATGCTCAACCCTCAGCCCTCATTCTCCATCCTCAATCCTCAATCCTCAAACCTCAACCTTCAATCCTCAATACTCAATCTTCGATTCTCAGTTCTCAATCCTCAATCCTCAATCCTCAATCCCCAATCCTCAATCTTCAATCCTCAATCGTCAATCCTCAATCGTCAATCCTCAATCCTCAATCATCAATACTATATCTTCAATCCTCAATCCTCATCCTCAATCCTCAATCCTCAATCATCAGTCATGAATACTCAATCTTCATAACGCAATCCTCAATCCTCAAGCCTCAATCCTCAGTCCTCAATCATCAATCCTCATTCCTCAAACCTCAACCGTCAACCCTCAGTCCTGATCCTCAATTCTCAATACCCAATCCTCAATCCTCAATCTTCAATCCTCAACCCTCAATCCTCAATCCACAATCCTCAATCCTCAATCATCAACCTTCAATCCTCAATACTCAATCGACAATCCGCAGTCCTCAATCCTCAACCCTCAATCCTCGTTCCTCAAACCTCAATCCTCAAACCTCAGCCATCATCCTCAATCCTCAATCCTCAATCCTCAATCCTCAATCCTCAATAGTGAATCTCCAATCCTAGATCCTCAATCCCCAATCATCAATCCTTAATCCTCAATCTTCAATCCTCAATCCTCAATTCTCAACCCTCAATACTCAGTCCTCAATCCTCAATCCTCAATCCCCAATCCTCAATCCTCAATCCAGAATCGTCAATCCTCATTCTTCAATCCTCAATACCCAATCCTCAATCCTCAATCCTCAATCTTCAATCCTCAATCCTCAATCATCAACCTTCATTCCTCAATACTCAATCTTCAACCCTCAATACTCAATCCTCACTATTCAACACACAACCATCAACCATCAATTCTCAATACTCAACCATCAATCCTCAATTCTCAATACTTAATAGAATATCCCGAATTCTCATGATTCAATACTCAATCCACAATATTCAATAATCAAATCTCGATCCTCAAACATCAATTCTCAACACTCAATCCTCAACACTCGGTCCTCTCTCTTCAATCCTCCATCCTCAATCCTCTGTCCTCAAGCGTCAATCCTCAATCCTCATTCGTCAACCCTAAATCCTCAGTCCTCAAACCTCAATTCCGAATCCTCAATCCTGAATGCTCAATCTTCATCCCTCAGTCCGCAACAATCAATTGTCAATCCTCAATCCTCAAGAGAATATCCTCAATTCACAGTTTTCAATACTGAATCCCCAATCTTCAATCCTCAAATCACAATCCACAGACATCAATTCTCATCACACAAGCCTCAACACTCAGTCCTCAATCGTCAATCCTCAATCCTCAATCCTCAATCTTCATTCCTCCATACTCAATCTTCAATCCTCAATCCTCAATCATCAATCCTCAATCCTCAATCCTCAATCCTCAGTCATCAATCCCCAGTCTTCAATACTCAATCGTCAATCCGCAGTCCTCAATCCTCAATCCTCAATTCTCGTTCCTCAAACCTCAATCCTCAACCCTCAGCCCTCATCCTCAATCCTCAATCCTAAATCCTCAATCATCAATCTTCAATCCTCAATACTCAGTCTTCAATCCTCAATCCTCAATCCTCAATCCTCAATCCTCAATCCTCAATCATGTATCCTCAATCTTCAACCCTCAATCCTCAATCCTCGATCCTCAATCCTCAATACTCAATCTTCAATCCCCAATCCTCAATCCTCAATCCTCAATCCTCAATCCTCAATCCTCAAACCTCAGTCATCAATCCTCAATCTTCAATACTCAATCGTCAATCCGCAGTCCTCAATCCTCAATCCTCAATCCACAATCTTCAATCCTCAACACTCAATCCTCAAGGCTCAATCCTCAATCCTCAATCTTCAATCCTGAATACTCAATCTTCAATCCTCAATACTCAATCATCAATCCTCAACCCTCAATCCTCAATCCACAATCCTCAATCCTCAATCATCGACCTTCAATCCTCAATACTCTATATTCAATCCTCGATCCTCAATCCTGAATCGTCGATCCTCATTCTTCAATCCTCAATTCCCAATCGTCAATCCTCAATCCTCAATCCTCAATCCTCAATACTCAATCTTCAATCCTCAACCCTCAATCCTCAATCCGTAATCCTCAATCCTCAGTCATCAATCTCCAATCCTCAATACTCAATCGTCAATACTCAGTCCTCAATTCTCAATCCTCAATCCTCGTTCCTCAAACCTCAATCCCCAACCCTCAGTCCTCATCCTCAACTCTCAATCCTCAATCCTCAAAGCTAAATCTTCAATCCTCAATACTCAATGCTCAATCCTCAATACTCAACCATCAATCCTCAATTCTCAATACTCAATAGAATATCCTGAATTCTCAGTATTCAATACTCAAACCTCAATCCTCAACCCTCAGCCCTCATCCTCCATCCTCAATCCTCAATCCTCAAACCTCAATCTTCAATCCTCAATACTCAATCTTCTATTCTCAATCCTCAATCCTCAATACTCAATCGTCAATACTCAATGGTCAATCCGCAGTCCTCAATTCTCAATCCTCAATCCTCGTTCCTCAAACCTCAATCCTCAACCCTCAGTCCTCATCCTCAATTCCCAATCCTCAATCCTCAATCCTCAATCCTCAATAATCAATTTTCAATCTTCAATCCTCAATCCTCAATCCTCAATCCTCCATCCTCAATCCTCAGTCATCAATCCTCAATCTTCAATGCTCAATCGTCAATCCGCAGTCCTCAACCCTCAATCCTCAATCCTCAAGCGTCAATCCTCAAACCTCAATCCTCTACCCTCAGCCCTCATCCTCCATCCTCAATCCCCAATCCTCGATCCTCAACCTTCAATCCTCAATACTCAATCCTCAATCCTCAGTCCTCAATCCTCAATCCTCAATCATCAATCCTCAATCCTCAACAGTCTGTCCTCGTCCTCAGTCCTCAACCCTCAATCCTCTATCCTCAAATCTCAATCCTCAACCGTCAGTCCTCGTCCTCAGTCCTCAACCCTCAATCCTCAATCATCAATACTCAATCTTCAATCCTCAATCCACAATCCTCAATCCTCAATATCCAACACACAACTCTCAACCATCAATCACCAATATTCAACCATCAATCCTCAATTCTCAATACTCAATAGAATATCCTGAATCCTCATGGTTCAATGCTCAATCCCCAATCTTCAATCTTCAAATCTCAATCCACAAACATCAATTCTCATCACTCAACCCTCAACACTCAGTTCTCAGTCTTCAATCCTCAATCCTCAATCCTCAACCTTCAATCATCAATACTCAATCTTCAATCCTCAATCCTCAATTCTCAATCCGCAATCCTCAATCCTGAATCGTCAATCCTCAATCCCCAATCCCCAATCTTCAATCCTCAATCCTCAATCCTCGATACTCAATCTTCAATCTTCAATCCTCAATACTCAATCTTCAATCCTCAATCCCCAATCCTCAATCCTTAATCCTCGATCTTCAATCCTCAATCCTCAATCTTCAATCGTCAATACTCAATCTGCAGTCCTCAATCCTCAATACTCAATCCTCAATTCTCAATCCTCAGTCCTCAATCCTCAGACGTCAAGCATCAAGAGTTAACCCTCAGTCCTCGTCCTCAATCCACAACCCTCAATCCTCAATCCTCAATCTTCAATCATCAATATTCAATCTTCAATCCTCAATCCTCAATCCTCAATGCTCAATCCTCATTCCTCAATGTTCAATCCTCAATACCCAATCCTCAATCTTCAATCCTCAATCCTCAATCCTCAATCCTCAGTCCTCAGTCATCAATCCTCAATCTTCAATACTCAATCCTCAATCCTCAATCCTCAATACTCAATAGTCAATCTCCAATCCTAGATCCTCAATCCCCAATCCTCAATCCTTAATCCTCAATCTTCAATCCTCAATCCTCAATTCTCAATCCTCAATACTCAATCCTCAACCCTCAATCCTCAATCCCCAATACTCAATCTTCAATCCTCAATACTCAATCCTCAATCCTCAATCCTCAATCCTCAATCTTCAATCCTGAATACTCAATCTTCAATCCTCAATCCTCAATCCTCAATCCTCAATCCTCAATCCTCAATCGCCAGTTTTCAATCCCCAATACTCAATCTTCAATCCTCAATCCTCAATCCTCAATCCTCAATCCTCAATCCTCAATCTTCAATCCTGAATACTCAATCTTCAATCCTTAATCCTCAATCCTCAATCCTCAATCCTCAATCCTCAATCCTCAGTCCTCAAACCTCAATTCTGAATCCTCAATCCTGAATCCTCAATCTTCAGCTCTCAGTTCTCAACAATCAGCTGTCAATCATCAATCCTCAATAGAATATCCTCAATTCCCAGTTTTCAATACTCAATACGCAATCTGCGATCTTCCTACCTCTATCCACAAACATCAATTCTCATCACTCAACCCTCAACGCTCAGTCCTCAATGTTCAATCCTCAATCCTCAATTCTCAATCTTCATTCCTCAATGCTGAATCTTCAATCCGCAATACTCAATCTTCAATCCTCAATCCTCAATCCTCAATCCTCAATCCTCAATCCTCAATCCTCAAGCGTCAATCCTCAAACCTCAATCCTCAACCCTCAGCTCTCATCCTCCATCCTCAATCCTCAATCCTCAATCCTCAATCTTCAATCCTCAATCCCCAGTCCTCAATCTTCAATCCTCAATCCTCAATTCTCAATCCTCAATCCTCAATCCTCAGCCATCAATCCTCAATCTTCAATCCCAAATCCTCAATCTTCAATCCTCCATCCTCAATCCTCGATACTCAATCCTCAATCTTCAATAGTCAATACTCAATATTCAATCCTCAATCCCCAATCCTCAATCCTTAATCCTCTATCCTCAATGCTCAATCCCCAACCTTCAATCTTCAAATCTCAATCCACAAACATCAATTCTCATCAATCAACCCTCAACACTCAGTTCTCAGTCTTCAATCCTCAATCCTCAATCCTCAACCTTCAATCATCAATACTCAATCTTCAATCCTCAATCCTCAATTCTCATTCCGCAATCCTCAATCCTCAATCGTCAATCCTCAATCCCCAATCCTCAATCTTCAATCCTCAATACTCAATCCTCGATACTCAATCCTCAATCTTCAACCCTCAATACTCAATCTTCAATCCTCAATCCTCAATCCTCAATCCTCAATCTTCAATCCTCAATACTCAATCTTCAATCCTCAATCCTCAGTCCTCAAACCTCAATTCTGAATCCTCAATCCTGAATCCTCAATCTTCAGCTCTCAGTCCTCAGCAATCAGTTGTCAATCCTCAATCCTCAATAGAATATCCTCAATTCACAGTTTTCAATACTCAATACTCAATCTGCGATCATCCAACCTCTATCCACAAACATCAATTCTCATCACTCAACCCTCAACACTCAGTCCTCAATGTTCAATCCTCAATCCTCAATTCTCAATCCTCAATTCTCAATCTTCATTCCTCAATACTGAACCTTCAATCTTCAATACTCAATCTTCAATCCTCAATCCCTAATCCTCAATCTTCAATCCTCAATCCTCAATCCTCAAGCCTCAATCCTCAATCCTAAATCTTCAATCCTGAATACTCTATCTTCAATCCTCAACCCTCAATCCTCAATCCTCAATCCTCAATCGTCAGTCTTCAATCCTCAATACTCAATCTTCAATCCTCAATCCTCAATCCTCAATCCTCAATGCTCATTCTTCTATCCTCAATACCCAATCCTCAATCTTCAATCCTCAATCCTCAATCCTCAATTCTCAATCCTCAATCCTCAGTCCTCAGTCCTCAAACCTCAATCCTCAACCCTCAGCCCTCATCCTCAATCCTCAATCCTCAATCCTCAATCCTCAATCATCAATCCTCAATACTCAATCGTCAACCCTCAATCCTCAGTCGTCAGCCCTCAATTCTGAATCCTCAATCATGAATCCTCAATCTTCATCTCTCAGTCATCAACAATCAGTTTTCAATCCTCAATCCTCAATAGAATATCCTCAATTCACAGTTTTCAATACTCAATACTCAATCTGCAACCTTCCAACCTCTAACCACAAACATCAATTCTCATCACTCAACCCTCAACACTCAGTCCTCAATGTCCAATCCTCAATCCTCAATTCTCAATCTCCATTCCTCAATACTGAATCTTCAATCCTCAATACTCAATCTTCAATCCTCAATCCTCAATCCTCAATCATCAATCCTCAATCCTCAATCCTCAATCCTCAATCCTCAATACTCAACCTTCAATCTTCAATCCTCAATCCTCAATCCTCAATCCTCAATCGTCAATCCTCAGTCATCAATCCTCCATCTTCAATACTCAATCGTCAATCCGCAGTCCTCAATCCTCAATCCTCAATCCTCAGTCCTCAGACCTCAAACCTCAATCCTCAACCCTCAGCCCTCATCCTCAATCCTCAATCCTCAATCCTCAATCCTCAATCCTCAATACTCAATCTTCAAATCTCAATCCACAAACATCAATTCTCATCAATCAACCCTCAACACTCAGTTCTCAGTCTTCAATCCTCAATCCTCAATCCTCAACCTTCAATCATCAATACTCAATCTTCAATCCTCAATCCTCAATTCTCATTCCGCAATCCTCAATCCTCAATCGTCAATCCTCAATCCCCAATCCTCAATCTTCAATCCTCAATACTCAATCCTCGATACTCAATCCTCAACCTTCAATCCTCAATACTCAATCTTCAATTCTCAATCCCCAATCCTCAACCCTTAATCCTCTATCCTCAATCCTCAATCGTCAATTCTCAATCCTCAATCCTCAGTCCTCAGACCTCAAACCTCAATCCTCAACCCTCAGCCCTCATCCTCAATCCTCAATCCTCAATCCTCAATCCACAATCCTCAATCTTCAATCCTCAATACTCAATCTTCAATCCTCAATCCTCAGTCCTCAAACCTCAATTCTGAATCCTCAATCCTGAATCCTCAATCTTCAGCTCTCAGTCCTCAGCAATCAGTTGTCAATCCTCAATCCTCAATAGAACATCCTCAATTCACAGTTTTCAATACTCAATACTCAATCTGCGATCATCCAACCTCTATCCACAAACATCAATTCTCATCACACAACCCTCAACACTCAGTCCTCAATGTTCAATCCTCAATCCTCAATTCTCAATCCTCAATCCTCAATCTTCAATCCTGAATACTCAATCTTCAATCCTCAATCCACAATCCTCAATCCTCAATCCTCAATCGCCAGTCTTCAATCCCCAATACTCAATCTTCAATCCTCAATCCTCAATCCTCAATCCTCAATCCTCAATCCTCAATCCTCAATCATCAATCCTCAATCCTCAATCCTCAATCTTCAATCCTCAATACTCAATCTTCAATCCTCAATCCTCAGTCCTCAAACCTCAATTCTGAATCCTCAATCCTGAATCCTCAATCTTCAGCTCTCAGTCCTCAGCAATCAGTTGTCAATCCTCAATCGTCAATAGAATATCCTCAATTCACACTTTTCAATACTCCATACTCAATCTGCGATCATCCAACCTCTATCCACAAACATCAATTCTCATCACTCAACCCTCAACACTCAGTCCTCAATGTTCAATCCTCAATCCTCAATTCTCAATCTTCATTCCTCAATACTGAATCTTCAATCTTCAATACTCAATCTTCAATCCTCAATCCTCAATCCTCAATCCTCAATCCTCAATCCTCAATCATCGATCCTCAATCTTCAAAACTCAATCCTCAATCCTCAATCCTCAATTCTCAACCATCAATCCTCAATTCTCAATACTCAATAGAATATCCTGAATTCTCAGGATTCAATACTCAAACCTCAACCCTCAACCCTCAGCCCTCATCCTCCATCCTCAATCCTCAATCCTCAATCCTCAATCCTCAATCCTCAATCCTCAATAATCAATTTTCAATCTTCAATCCTCAATCCTCAATCCTCAATCCTCCATCCTCAATCCTCAGTCATCAATCCTCAATCTTCAATACTCAATCGTCAATCCGCAGTCCTCAACCCTCAATCCTCAATCCTCAAGCGTCAATCCTCAAACCTCAATCCTCTACCCTCAGCCCTCATCCTCCATCCTCAATCTCCAATCCTCAATCCTCAACCTTCAATCCTCAATACTCAATCCTCAATCCTCAGTCCTCAATCCTCAATCCTCAATCATCAATCCTCAATCCTCAACCGTCAGTCCTCGTCCTCAGTCCTCAACCCTCAATCCTCTATCCTCAAATCTCAATCCTCAACCGTCAGTCCTCGTCCTCAGTCCTCAACCCTCAATCCTCAATCATCAATACTCAATCTTCAATCCTCAATCCACAATCCTCAATCCTCAATATTCAACACACAACTCTCAACCATCAATCACTAATATTCAACCATCAATCCTCAATTCTCAATACTCAATAGAATATCCTGAATCCTCATGGTTCAATGCTCAATCCCCAATCTTCAATCTTCAAATCTCAATCCACAAACATCAATTCTCATCACTCAACCCTCAACACTCAGTTCTCAGTCTTCAATCCTCAATCCTCAATCCTCAACCTTCAATCATCAATACTCAATCTTCAATCCTCAATCCTCAATCCTCAATCCGCAATCCTCAATCCTGAATCGACAATCCTCAATCCCCAATCCCCAATCTTCAATCCTCAATCCTCAATCCTCGATACTCAATCTTCAATCTTCAATCCTCAATACTCAATCTTCAATCCTCAATCCCCAATCCTCAATCCTTAATCCTCGATCTTCAATCCTCAATCCTCAATCTTCAATCGTCAATACTCAATCTGCAGTCCTCAATCCTCAATCCTCAATCCTCAATTCTCAATCCTCAATCCTCAATCCTCAGACGTCAAGCATCAAGAGTTAACCCTCAGTCCTCGTCCTCAATCCTCAACCCTCAATCCTCAATCCTCAATCTTCAATCATCAATATTCAATCTTCAATCCTCAATCCTCAATCCTCAATGCTCAATCCTCATTCCTCAATGTTCAATCCTCAATACCCAATCCTCAATCTTCAATCCTCAATCCTCAATCCTCAATCCTCAGTCCTCAGTCATCAATCCTCAATCTTCAATACTCAATCCTCAATCCTCAATCCTCAATACTCAATAGTCAATCTCCAATCCTAGATCCTCAATCCCCAATCCTCAATCCTTAATCCTCAATCTTCAATCCTCAATCCTCAATTCTCAATCCTCAATACTCAATCCTCAATCCTCAATGTTCAATCCTGAATACTCAATCTTCAATCTTCAATCCTCAATCCTCAATCCTCAATCCTCAATCCTCAATCGCCAGTCTTCAATCCCCAATACTCAATCTTCAATCCTCAATCCTCAATCCTCAATCCTCAATCCTCAATCCTCAATCCTCAATGTTCAATCCTGAATACTCAATCTTCAATCCTCAATCCTCAATCCTCAATCCTCAATCCTCAATCCTCAATCCTCAGTCCCCAAACCTCAATTCTGAATCCTCAATCCTGAATCCTCAATCTTCAGCTCTCAGTCCTCAACAATCAGCTGTCAATCATCAATCCTCAATAGAATATCCTCAATTCACAGTTTTCAATACTCAATACGCAATCTGCGATCTTCCAACCTCTATCCACAAACATCAATCCTCATCACTCAACCCTCAACACTCAGTCCTCAATGTTCAATCCTCAATCCTCAATTCTCAATCTTCATTCCTCAATACTGAATCTTCAATCCTCAATACTCAATCTTCAATCCTCAATCCTCAATCCTCAATCCTCAATCCTCAATCCTCAATCCTCAAGCGTCAATCCTCAAACCTCAATCCTCAACCCTCAGCTCTCATCCTCCATCCTCAATCCTCAATCCTCAATCCTCAATCTTCAATCCTCAATCCCCAGTCCTCAATCTTCAATCCTCAATCCTCAATTCTCAATCCTCAATCCTCAATTCTCAGTCATCAATCCTCAATCTTCAATCCCCAATCCTCAATCTTCAATCCTCCATCCTCAATCCTCGATACTCAATCCTCAATCTTCAATAGTCAATACTCAATATTCAATCCTCAATCCCCAATCCTCAATCCTTAATCCTCTATCCTCAATGCTCAATCCCCAACCTTCAATCTTCAAATCTCAATCCACAAACATCAATTCTCATCAATCAACCCTCAACACTCAGTTCTCAGTCTTCAATCCTCAATCCTCAATCCTCAACCTTCAATCATCAATACTCAATCTTCAATCCTCAATCCTCAATTCTCATTCCGCAATCCTCAATCCTCAATCGTCAATCCTCAATCCCCAATCCTCAATCTTCAATCCTCAATACTCAATCCTCGATACTCAATCCTCAATCTTCAATCCTCAATACTCAATCTTCAATCCTCAATCCCCAATCCTCAATCCTTAATCCTCTATCCTCAATCCTCAATAGTCAATCTCCAATCCTAGATCCTCAATCCCCAATCCTCAATCCTTAATCCACAATCTTCAATCCTCAATCCTCAATTCTCAATCATCAATACTCAATCCTCAATCCTCAATCCTCAATCCCTAATCCTCAATCTTCAATCCTCAATCCTCAATCCTCAAGCCTCAATCCTCAATCCTAAATCTTCAATCCTGAATACTCAATCTTCAATCCTCAACCCTCAATCCTCAATCCTCAATCCTCAATCGTCAGTCATCAATCCTCAATACTCAATCTTCAATCCTCAATCCTCAATCCTCAATCCTCAATGCTCATTCTTCTATCCTCAATACCCATTCCTCAATCTTCAATCCTCAATCCTCAATCCTCAATTCTCAATCCTCAATCCTCAGTCCTCAGTCCTCAAACCTCAATCCTCAACCCTCAGCCCTCATCCTCAATCCTCAATCCTCAATCCTCAATCCTCAATCATCAATCCTCAATACTCAATCGTCAATCCTCAATCCTCAGTCGTCAGCCCTCAATTCTGAATCCTCAATCATGAATCCTCAATCTTCATCTCTCAGTCATCAACAATCAGTTGTCAATCCTCAATCCTCAATAGAATATCCTCAATTCACAGTTTTCAATACTCAATACTCAATCTGCAACCTTCCAACCTCTAACCACAAACATCAATTCTCATCACTCAACCCTCAACACTCAGTCCTCAATGTCCAATCCTCAATCCTCAATTCTCAATCTTCATTCCTCAATACTGAATCTTCAATCCTCAATACTCAATCTTCAATCCTCAATCCTCAATCCTCAATCATCAATCCTCAATCCTCAATCCTCAATCCTCAATCCTCAATACTCAACCTTCAATCTTCAATCCTCAATCCTCAATCCTCAATCCTCAATCCTCAATCCTCAGTCATCAATCCTCCATCTTCAATACTCAATCGTCAATCCGCAGTCCTCAATCCTCAATCCTCAATCCTCAGTCCTCAGATCTCAAACCTCAATCCTCAACCCTCAGCCCTCATCCTCAATCCTCAATCCTCAATCCTCAATCCTCAATCCTCAATCTTCAATCCTCAATACTCAATCTTCAATCCTCAATCCTCAGTCCTCAAACCTCAATTCTGAATCCTCAATCCTGAATCCTCAATCTTCAGCTCTCAGTCCTCAGCAATCAGTTGTCAATCCTCAATCCTCAATAGAATATCCTCAATTCACAGTTTTCAATACTCAATACTCAATCTGCGATCATCCAACCTCTATCCACAAACATCAATTCTCATCACTCAACCCTCAACACTCAGTCCTCAATGTTCAATCCTCAATACTCAATTCTCAATCTTCATTCCTCAATACTGAATCTTCAATCCTCAATACTCAATCTTCAATCCTCAATACTCAATCCTCAATCCTCAATCCTCAATCCTCAATCATCAATCCTCAATCTTCAAAACTCAATCCTCAATCCTCAATCCTCAATTCTCAACCATCAATCCTCAATTCTCAATACTCAATAGAATATCCTGAATTCTCAGGATTCAATACTCAAACCTCAATCCTCAACCCTCAGCCCTCATCCTCCATCCTCAATCCTCAATCCTCAATCCTCAATCCTCAATCCTCAATCCTCAATAATCAATTTTCAATCTTCAATCCTCAATCCTCAATCCTCAATCCTCCATCCTCAATCCTCAGTCATCAATCCTCAATCTTCAATACTCAATCGTCAATCCGCAGTCCTCAACCCTCAATCCTCAATCCTCAAGCGTCAATCCTCAAACCTCAATCCTCTACCCTCAGCCCTCATCCTCCATCCTCAATCCTCAATCCCTAATCCTCAATCTTCGATCCTCAATCCTCAATCCTCAAGCCTCAATCCTCAATCCTAAATCTTCAATCCTGAATACTCAATCTTCAATCCTCAACCCTCAATCCTCAATCCTCAATCCTCAATCGTCAGTCATCAATCCTCAATACTCAATCTTCAATCCTCAATCCTCAATCCTCAATCCTCAATGCTCATTCTTCTATCCTCAATACCCAATCCTCAATCTTCAATCCTCAATCCTCAATCCTCAATTCTCAATCCTCAATCCTCAGTCCTCAGTCCTCAAACCTCAATCCTCAACCCTCAGCCCTCATCCTCAATCCTCAATCCTCAATCCTCAATCCTCAATCATCAATCCTCAATACTCAATCGTCAATCCTCAATCCTCAGTCGTCAGCCCTCAATTCTGAATCCTCAATCATGAATCCTCAATCTTCATCTCTCAGTCATCAACAATCAGTTGTCAATCCTCAATCCTCAATAGAATATCCTCAATTCACAGTTTTCAATACTCAATACTCAATCTGCAACCTTCCAACCTCTAACCACAAACATCAATTCTCATCACTCAACCCTCAACACTCAGTCCTCAATGTCCAATCCTCAATCCTCAATTCTCAATCTTCATTCCTCAATACTGAATCTTCAATCCTCAATACTCAATCTTCAATCCTCAATCCTCAATCCTCAATCATCAATCCTCAATCCTCAATCCTCAATCCTCAATCCTCAATACTCAACCTTCAATCTTCAATCCTCAATCCTCAATCCTCAATCCTCAATCCTCAATCCTCAGTCATCAATCCTCCATCTTCAATACTCAATCGTCAATCCGCAGTCCTCAATCCTCAATCCTCAATCCTCAGACCTCAGATCTCAAACCTCAATCCTCAACCCTCAGCCCTCATCCTCAATCCTCAATCCTCAATCCTCAATCCTCAATCCTCAATCTTCAATCCTCAATACTCAATCTTCAATCCTCAATCCTCAGTCCTCAAACCTCAATTCTGAATCCTCAATCCTGAATCCTCAATCTTCAGCTCTCAGTCCTCAGCAATCAGTTGTCAATCCTCAATCCTCAATAGAATATCCTCAATTCACAGTTTTCAATACTCAATACTCAATCTGCGATCATCCAACCTCTATCCACAAACATCAATTCTCATCACTCAACCCTCAACACTCAGTCCTCAATGTTCAATCCTCAATACTCAATTCTCAATCTTCATTCCTCAATACTGAATCTTCAATCCTCAATACTCAATCTTCAATCCTCAATACTCAATCCTCAATCCTCAATCCTCAATCCTCAATCATCAATCCTCAATCTTCAAAACTCAATCCTCAATCCTCAATCCTCAATTCTCAACCATCAATCCTCAATTCTCAATACTCAATAGAATATCCTGAATTCTCAGGATTCAATACTCAAACCTCAATCCTCAACCCTCAGCCCTCATCCTCCATCCTCAATCCTCAATCCTCAATCCTCAATCCTCAATCCTCAATCCTCAATAATCAATTTTCAATCTTCAATCCTCAATCCTCAATCCTCAATCCTCCATCCTCAATCCTCAGTCATCAATCCTCAATCTTCAATACTCAATCGTCAATCCGCAGTCCTCAACCCTCAATCCTCAATCCTCAAGCGTCAATCCTCAAACCTCAATCCTCTACCCTCAGCCCTCATCCTCCATCCTCAATCCTCAATCCTCAATCCTCAACCTTCAATCCTCAATACTCAATCCTCAATCCTCAGTCCTCAATCCTCAATCCTCAATCATCAATCCTCAATCCTCAACCGTCAGTCCTCGTCCTCAGACGTCAAGCATCAAGAGTTAACCCTCAGTCCTCGTCCTCAATCCACAACCCTCAATCCTCAATCCTCAATCTTCAATCATCAATATTCAATCTTCAATCCTCAATCCTCAATCCTCAATGCTCAATCCTCATTCCTCAATGTTCAATCCTCAATACCCAATCCTCAATCTTCAATCCTCAATCCTCAATCCTCAATCCTCAGTCCTCAGTCATCAATCCTCAATCTTCAATACTCAATCCTCAATCCTCAATCCTCAATACTCAATAGTCAATCTCCAATCCTAGATCCTCAATCCCCAATCCTCAATCCTTAATCCTCAATCTTCAATCCTCAATCCTCAATTCTCAATCCTCAATACTCAATCCTCAACCCTCAATCCTCAATCCCCAATACTCAATCTTCAATCCTCAATACTCAATCCTCAATCCTCAATCCTCAATCCTCAATCTTGAATCCTGAATACTCAATCTTCAATCCTCAATCCTCAATCCTCAATCCTCAATCCTCAATCCTCAATCGCCAGTTTTCAATCCCCAATACTCAATCTTCAATCCTCAATCCTCAATCCTCAATCCTCAATCCTCAATCCTCAATCTTCAATCCTGAATACTCAATCTTCAATCCTTAATCCTCAATCCTCAATCCTCAATCCTCAATCCTCAATCCTCAGTCCTCAAACCTCAATTCTGAATCCTCAATCCTGAATCCTCAATCTTCAGCTCTCAGTCCTCAACAATCAGCTGTCAATCATCAATCCTCAATAGAATATCCTCAATTCACAGTTTTCAATACTCAATACGCAATCTGCGATCTTCCTACCTCTATCCACAGACATCAATTCTCATCACTCAACCCTCAACGCTCAGTCCTCAATATTCAATCCTCAATCCCCAATCCCCAATCTTCAATCCTCAATCCTCAATCCTCGATACTCAATCTTCAATCTTCAATCCTCAATACTCAATCTTCAATCCTCAATCCCCAATCCTCAATCCTTAATCCTCGATCTTCAATCCTCAATCCTCAATCTTCAATCGTCAATACTCAATCTGCAGTCCTCAATCCTCAATCCTCAATCCTCAATTCTCAATCCTCAATCCTCAATCCTCAGACGTCAAGCATCAAGAGTTAACCCTCAGTCCTCGTCCTCAATCCTCAGCCCTCAATCCTCAATCCTCAATCTTCAATCATCAATATTCAATCTTCAATCCTCAATCCTCAATCCTCAATGCTCAATCCTCATTCCTCAATGTTCAATCCTCAATACCCAATCCTCAATCTTCAATCCTCAATCCTCAATCCTCAATCCTCAGTCCTCAGTCATCAATCCTCAATCTTCAATACTCAATCCTCAATCCTCAATCCTCAATACTCAATAGTCAATCTCCAATCCTAGATCCTCAATCCCCAATCCTCAATCCTTAATCCTCAATCTTCAATCCTCAATCCTCAATTCTCAATCCTCAATACTCAATCCTCAACCCTCAATACTCAATCCCCAATACTCAATCTTCAATCCTCAATCCTCAATCCTCAATCCTCAATCCTCAATCCTCAATCTTCAATCCTGAATACTCAATCTTCAATCCTCAATCCTCAATCCTCAATCCTCAATCCTCAATCCTCAATCGCCAGTCTTCAATCCCCAATACTCAATCTTCAATCCTCAATCCTCAATCCTCAATCCTCAATCCTCAATCCTCAATGTTCAATCCTGAATACTCAATCTTCAATCCTCAATCCTCAATCCTCAATCCTCAATCCTCAATCCTCAATCCTCAGTCCTCAAACCTCAATTCTGAATCCTCAATCCTGAATCCTCAATCTTCAGCTCTCAGTCCTCAACAATCAGCTGTCAATCATCAATCCTCAATAGAATATCCTCAATTCACAGTTTTCAATACTCAATACGCAATCTGCGATCTTCCAACCTCTATCCACAAACATGAATTCTCATCACTCAACCCTCAACACTCAGTCCTCAATGTTCAATCCTCAATCCTCAATTCTCAATCTTCATTCCTCAATACTGAATCTTCAATCCTCAATACTCAATCTTCAATCCTCAATCCTCAATCCTCAATCCTCAATCCTCAATCCTCAATCCTCAAGCGTCAATCCTCAAACCTCAATCCTCAACCCTCAGCTCTAATCCTCCATCCTCAATCCTCAATCCTCAATCCTCAATCTTCAATCCTCAATCCCCAGTCCTCAATCTTCAATCCTCAATCCTCAATTCTCAATCCTCAATCCTCAATCCTCAGTCATCAATCCTCGATCTTCAATCCCCAATCCTCAATCTTCAATCCTCCATCCTCAATCCTCGATACTCAATCCTCAATCTTCAATAGTCAATACTCAATGTTCAATCCTCAATCCACAATCCTCAATCCTTAATCCTCTATCCTCAATGCTCAATCCCCAACCTTCAATCTTCAAATCTCAATCCACAAACATCAATTCTCATCAATCAACCCTCAACACTCAGTTCTCAGTCTTCAATCCTCAATCCTCAATCCTCAACCTTCAATCATCCATACTCAATCTTCAATCCTCAACCCTCAATTCTCATTCCGCAATCCTCAATCCTCAATCGTCAATCCTCAATCCCCAATCCTCAATCTTCAATCCTCAATACTCAATCCTCGATACTCAATCCTCAATCTTCAATCCTCAATACTCAATCTTCAATCCTCAATCCCCAATCCTCAATCCTTAATCCTCTATCCTCAATCCTCAATCGTCAATTCTCAATCCTCAATCCTCAGTCCTCAGACCTCAAACCTCAATCCTCAACCCTCAGCCCTCATCCTCAATCCTCAATCCTCAATCCTCAATCCTCAATCCTCAATCTTCAATCCTCAATACTCAATCTTCAATCCTCAATCCTCAGTCCTCAAACCTCAATTCTGAATCCTCAATCCTGAATCCTCAATCTTCAGCTCTCAGTCCTCAGCAATCAGTTGTCAATCCTCAATCCTCAATAGAATATCCTCAATTCACAGCTTTCAATACTCAATACTCAATCTGCGATCATCCAACCTCTATCCACAAACATCAATTCTCATCACTCAACCCTCAACACTCAGTCCTCAATGTTCAATCCTCAATCCTCAATTCTCAATCTTCATTCCTCAATACTGAATCTTCAATCCTCAATACTGAATCTTCAATCCCCAATCCTCAATCCTCAATCCTGAATCCTCAATCCTCAATCATCAATCCTCAATCTTCAAAACTCAATCCTCAATTCTCAATCCTCAATTCTCAACCATCAATCCTCAATTCTCAATACTCAATAGAATATCCTGAATTCTCAGGATTCAATACTCAAACCTCAATCCTCAACCCTCAGCCCTCATCCTCCATCCTCAATCCACAATCCTCAATCCTCAATCCTCAATACTCAATAATCAATTTTCAATCTTCAATCCTCAATCCTCAATCCTCAATCCTCAATCCTCAATCCTCAGTCATCAATCCTCAATCCTCAATCGCCAGTCTTCAATCCCCAATACTCAATCTTCAATCCTCAATCCTCAATCCTCAATCCTCAATCCTCAATCCTCAATCTTCAATCCTGAATACTCAATCTTCAATCCTCAATCCTCAATCCTCAACCTTCAATCCTCAATACTCAATCCTCAATCCACAATCCTCAATCCTCAATATTCAACCCACAACCCTCAAACATCAATCACCAATATTCAACCATCAATCCTCAGTTCTCAATACTCAATAGAATATCCTGAATCCTCATGGTTCAATTCTCAATCCCCAATCTTCAATCTTCAAATCTCAATCCACAAACATCAATTCTCATCACTCAACCCTCAACACTCAGTTCTCAGTCTTCCATCCTCAATCCTCAATCCTCAACCTTCAATCATCAATACTCAATCTTCAATCCTCAATCCTCAATTCTCAATCTGCAATCCGCAATCCTCAATCGTCAATCCTCAATCCCCAATCCTCAATTCTCAATCCTCAATACTCAATCTTCAATCCTCAATCCTCAATCCTCAATCCTCAATCCTCAATCCTCAATCCTCAGTCATCAATCCTCAGTCCTCAATACTCAATCGTCAATTCTCAGTCCTCCATCCTCAATTCTCAATCCTCAATCATCAGTCCTCAGTCCTCAAACCTCAATCCTCAACCCTCAGGCCTCATCCTCAATCCTCAATCCTAAATCCTCAATCATGAATCTTCAATCCTCAATCCTCAATCCTCAATCCTCAATCCACAATACTCAATCTTCAATCCTCAATCCTCAATCCTCAATCCTCAATCCTCAATCCTCGGTCATCAATCCTCAATCCTCAATACTCAATCGTCAATCCTCAGTCCTCAATCCTCAATCATCAAACCTCAAACCTCAATCCTCAACCCTCAGTCCTCGTCCACAATCCTCAATCCTCAATCCTCAGTCATCAGTCCTCAATCCTCAATCCTCAAACCTCAATCCTCAACCGTCAGTCCTCGTCCTCAATCCTCAACCCTCAATCCTCAATCCTCAATCTTCAATCATCAATACTCAATCGTCAATACTCAATCTTCAATCCTCAATCCTAAAATCCTCAATCCGCAATATTCAACACACAACCCTCAACCATCAATCCTCAATACTCAACCATCAACACTCTATTCTCAATACTCAATAGAATATCCTGAATTCTCAGTTTTCAATACTCAATCCTCAATCTTCAATCTTCATGTCTCCATCCACAAACATCAATTCTCATCACTCAACCCTCAACACCCAGCCCTCATCCTCCATCCTCAATCCTCAATCCTCAATCCTCAATCTTCAATCCTCAATAATCAGCCTCCAATCCTAGATCCTCAATCCCCAATCCTCAATCCTTGATCCTCAATCTTCAATCCTCAATCCACAGTCCTCGACCTTCAATCCTCAATACTCAATCTTCAATCCTCAATCCTCAATCCTCAATCCTCAATCCTCAATCCTCAGTCATCAATCCTCAATCCTCAATACTCAATCGTCAATTCTCAGTCCTCCATCCTCAATTCTCAATCCTCAATCATCAGTCCTCAGTCCTCAAACCTCAATCCTCAACCCTCAGCCCTCATCCTCAATCCTCAATCCTAAATCCTCAATCATGAATCTTCAATCCTCAATACTCAGTCTTCAATCCTCAATCATCAATACTCAATCCTCAATCCTCAATCCTCAATCCTCAATCCTCAATACTCAATCTTCAATTCTCAATCCTCAATCCTCGGTCATCAATCCTCAATCTACAATACTCAATCGTCAATCCGCAGTCCTCAATCCTCAATCCTCAATCCACAATCCTCAATCCTCAATCATCAACCTTCAATCCTCAATACTCAACCTTCAATCGTCAATCCTCAATCCTCAATCGTCAATCCTCATTCTTAAATCCTCAATACCCAATCCTCAATCCTCAATCCTCAATCCTCAATCCACAATACTCAATCTTCAATCCTCAATCCTCAATCCTCAATCCTCAATCCTCAATCCTCAGTCATCAATCCTCAATCCTCAATACTCAATCCCCAACCTTCAATCTTCAAATCTCAATCCACAAACATCAATACTCATCAATCAACCCTCAACACTCAGTTCTCAGTCTTCAATCCTCAATCCTCAATCCTCAACCTTCAATCATCAATACTCAATCTTCAATCCTCAATACTCAATCTTCAATCATCAATATTCAATCTTCAATCCTCAATCCTCAATCCTCAATGCTCAATCCTCATTCCTCAATGTTCAATCCTCAATACCCAATCCTCAATCTTCAATCCTCAATCCTCAATCCTCAATCCTCAGTCCTCAGTCATCAATCCTCAATCTTCAATACTCAATCCTCAATCCTCAATCTTCAATCCTCTATACTCAATCTTGAATCCTCAATCCTCAATCATTAATCCTCAATCCTCAATTCTCAATCCTCAATCCTCATTCCTCAAACCTCAATCCTCAACCCTCAGTCCTCATCCTCAATTCTCAATTCTCAATCCTCAATCCCCAATCCTCAATCTTCAATCCTCAATAATCAATCTCCTATCCTAGATCCTCAATCCCCAATACTCTATCCTTAATCCTCAATATTCAATCCTCTATCCACAGTCCACAATCTTCAATCCCCAAAGCTCAATAATCAATCCTCAATCCTCAATACTCAATCATCAGTCTTCAATCCTCAACACTCAATCTTCAATCCTCAATCCTCAATCTTCAATCCTCAATACTCAATCTTCAATCCTTAATCCTCAATCCTCAATACTCAATCCTCAACTCTCAGCCCTCATCCTCCATCCTCAATCCTCAATCCTCAAACCTCAATCTTCAATCCTCAATACTCAATCTTCTATTCTAAATTCTCAATTCTCAATCCTCAATCCCCAAACCTCAATCTTCAATCCTCAATCCTCAATACTCAATCCTCAATCCTCAATCCTCAATCATCAATACTCAATCTTCAATCCTCAATCCTCAATCCTCAATCCTCAATCCTCAATCATCAGTCATGAATACTCAATCTTCATAACTCAATCCTCAATCCTCAATCCTCAATCCTCAGTCCTCAATCCTCAATCCTCATTCCTCAAACCTCAATCCTCAACCCTCAGTCCTCATCCTCAATTCTCAATTCTCAATCCTCAATCCTCAATCTTCAATCCTCAACCCTCAATCCTCAATCCACAATCCTCAATCCTCAATCATCAACCTTTAATACTCAATACTCAATCTTCAGTCCTCAATCCTCAATCCTCAATCGTCAATCCTCATTCTTCAATCATCAATACCCAATCCTCAATCGTCAATCCGCAATCCTACATCCTCAATTCTCAATCCTCAATCCTCAGTCCTCAGTCCTCAAACCTCAACCCTCAATCCCCAGCCCTCATCGTCAATCCTCAATCATAAATCCTCATTCATCAACCTTCAATCCTCAATACTCAGTCTTCAATCCTCAATCCTCAATCCTCAATCCTCAATCCTCAATCCTCAATCATCAATCCTCAATCTTGAATACTCAATCCACAATCCTCAATCCTCAATCCTCAATACTCAACCTTCAATCCTCAATCCTCAATCCTCAATACTCAATCCTCAGTCATCAATCCTCAATCCTCAATACTCAATCGTCAATACTCAATCGTCAATCCTCAGTCCTCAATTCTCAATCCTCAATCCTCGTTCCTCAAACCTCAATCCTCAACCCTCAGTCCTCATCCTCAATTCCCAATCCTCAATCCTCAATCCTCAATATTCAATCCTCAATACTCAATCTTCAATCCTGAATCCTCAATCCTCAATCCTCAATCCTCAATCCTCAATCCTCAATCGTCAGACTTCAGTCCTCAATACTCAATCTGCAATCCTCAGTCCTCAATCCTCAATCCTCAATCCTCATTCTTCAATCCTCAATACCCAATCCTCAATCATCAACCCTCAATCCTCAATCCTCAATTCTCAATACTCAATCCTCAGTCCTCAGTCCTCAAACCTCAATCCTCAACCCTCAGCCATCATCCTCAATCCCCAATCCTCGTTCCTCAATCCTCAATCCTCAGTCCTCAGACCTCAATAGTCAATCTCCAATCCTAGATACTCAATCCCCAGTCCTCTATCCTTAATCCTCAATCTTCAATCCTCAATCCTCAATTCTCAATCCTCAATACTCAATCCTCAATCATCAATTCTCAATCCTCAATACTCAATCCTCAATCCCCAATCCTCAATCCCCAATCCTCAATCTTCAATCCTGAACACTCAATCCTCAAGCCTCAATCCTCAATCCTCAATCCTCAATCCTGAATACTCAATCTTCAAACCTCAATACTCAGTCTTCAATCCTCAATCCTCAATTCTCAATACTCAATCGTCAGTCTTCAATCCTCAACACTCAATCTTCAATCCTCAATCCTCAATCTTCAATCCTCAACACTCAATCTTCGATCCTCAATCCTCAATCCTCAATTCTCAATCCTCAATCCGCAGTCCTCAGACCTCAAACATCAATCCTCAACCGTCAGCCTTCATCCTCAATCCTCAATCCTCAGTCCTCAATCCTCAATCCTCAATCCTCAATTTTCAATCCTCAATCATCAACCCTCAGTCCTCACCCTGAGCTCTCACTTCTCAATCCTCAATCCTCAATCCTCAATCTTCAACCATCAATAATCAATCTCCAATCCTAGATCCCCATATCCCCAATCCACAATCCTTAATCCTCAATCTTCAATCCTCAATCCCCAGTCCTCAATCTTAAATCCTCAATGCTCAATCCCCAATCCTCAATCCTCAGTCCTCGATCCTCAACCCTCAATCCGCAATCATCAATCTTCAATCGTCAATACTCAATCTTCAATCCTAAATCCTCAATCCTGAAATCCTCAATCCTCAATATTCAACACACAACCCTCAACCTTCAATCCTCAATACTCAACCATCAATCCTCAATCCTCAATACTCAATCATCAGTCTTCAATCCTCAACACTCAATCTTCAATCCTCAATCCTCAATCTTCAATCCTCAATACTCAATCTTCAATCCTCAACCCTCAATCCTCAATACTCAATCCTCAATCCTCAATCCTCAATTCTCAATCCTCAATCTTCAATCCTCAATACTCAATCTTCAATCCTCAATCCTAAAATCCTCAATCCTCAATATTCAACACACAACCCTCAACCACCAATCCTCAATACCCAACCATCATTGCTCAATTCTCAATACTCAATAGAATATCCTGAATTCTCAGTTTTCAATACCCAATACTCAATCTTCAATATTCAAGTCTCCATCCACAAACATCCATTCTCATCACTCAACCCTCAACACTCAGTCCTCAATCTTCAATCCTCAATCCACTATCCACAATCTTCAATCCTCAATACTCAATCTTCAATCCTCAATTGCCAATTCTCAATCCTCAATCCTCAATCCTCAGTCATCAATCCTCAATCTTCAATACTCAATCCTCAATCCTCAATCCTCATTCCTCAAACCGCAATCCTCAACCCTCAGTCCTCATCCTCCATCCACAATCCTCAATCCTCAATCCTCAATCTTCAATACTCAATCCTCAATCCTCAAACCTCGATCCTCAGTCATGAATACTCCATCTTCAATACTCAATCCACAATCCTCAATCCTCAACCCTCAATCCTCAATCCTCAATCCTCATTCCTCAAACCTCAATCCTCAACCCTCAGTCCTCATTCTTAATTCTCAATTCTCAATCCTCAATCCTCAATTCTCAATCTTCAATCCTCAATAATCAATCTCCAGTCCTAGATCCTCAATCCCCAATCCTCAGTCCTGAATCCTCAATCTTCAATCCTCAATCACCAGTCCACAATCCAAAATCCTCAATCCTCAATCCTCAATCCTCAATCCTCAATATTCAACACACAACCCTCAAACTTCAATCCTCAATACTCAACAATCAATCCACAATTCTCAATACACAATCGTCAGCCTTCAATCCTCAACACTCAATCTTCAATCCTCAATCCTCAATCTTCAATCCTCAATCCTCAACACTCAATCTTCAATCCTCAATCCCCAATCCTCAATCCTCGATCGTCATTCTTCAATCCTCAATACCCAATCCTCAATCTTCGATCCTCAATCCTCAATCCTCAATTCTCAATCCTCAATCCGCAGTCGTCAGACCTCAAACATCAATCCTCAACCGTCAGCCTTCATCCTCAATCCTCAATCCTCAATCCTCAATCCTCAATCCTCAATCCTCAATTTTCAATCCTCAATCCTCAACCCTCAGTCCTCATCCTGAGCACTCACTTCTCAATCCTCAATCCTCAATCCTCAATCTTCAATCCTCGATAATCAATCTCCAATCCTAGATCCCCAATCCCCAATCCACAATCGTTAATCCTCAATTTTCAATCCTCAATCCCCAGTCCTCAACCTTAAATCCTCAATGCTCAATCCCCAATCCTCAATCCTCAGTCCTCAATCCTCAACCCTCTATCCGCAATCATCAATCTTCAATCCTCAATACTCAATCTTCAATCCTAAATCCTCAATCCTGAAATCCTCAATCCTCAATATTCAACACACAACCCTCAACCTTCAATCCTCAATACTCAACCATCAATCCTCAATCCTCAATACTCAATCATCAGTCTTCAATCCTCAACACTCAATCTTCAATCCTCAATCCTCAATCTTCAATCCTCAATACTCAATCTTCAATCCTCAATCCTCAATCCTCAATACTCAATCCTCAACTCTCAGCCCTCATCCTCCATCCTCAATCCTCAATCCTCAAACCTCAATCTTCAATCCTCAATACTCAATCTTCTATTCTAAATTCTCAATTCTCAATCCTCAATCCCCAAACCTCAATCTTCAATCCTCAATCCTCAATACTCAATCCTCAATCCTCAATCCTCAATCATCAATACTCAATCTTCAATCCTCAATCCTCAATCCTCAATCCTCAATCCTCAATCATCAGTCATGAATACTCAATCTTCATAACTCAATCCTCAATCCTCAATCCTCAATCCTCAGTCCTCAATCCTCAATCCTCATTCCTCAAACCTCAATCCTCAACCCTCAGTCCTCATCCTCAATTCTCAATTCTCAATCCTCAATCCTCAATCTTCAATCCTCAACCCTCAATCCTCAATCCACAATCCTCAATCCTCAATCATCAACCTTTAATACTCAATACTCAATCTTCAGTCCTCAATCCTCAATCCTCAATCGTCAATCCTCATTCTTCAATCATCAATACCCAATCCTCAATCTTCAATCCGCAATCCTACATCCTCAATTCTCAATCCTCAATCCTCAGTCCTCAGTCCTCAAACCTCAACCCTCAATCCCCAGCCCTCATCGTCAATCCTCAATCATAAATCCTCATTCATCAATCTTCAATCCTCAATACTCAGTCTTCAATCCTCAATCCTCAATCCTCAATCCTCAATCCTCAATCCTCAATCATCAATCCTCAATCTTGAATACTCAATCCACAATCCTCAATCCTCAATCCTCAATACTCAACCTTCAATCCTCAATCCTCAATCCTCAATACTCAATCCTCAGTCATCAATCCTCAATCCTCAATACTCAATCGTCAATACTCAATCGTCAATCCTCAGTCCTCAATTCTCAATCCTCAATCCTCGTTCCTCAAACCTCAATCCTCAACCCTCAGTCCTCATCCTCAATTCCCAATCCTCAATCCTCAATCCTCAATATTCAATCCTCAATACTCAATCTTCAATCCTGAATCCTCAATCCTCAATCCTCAATCCTCAATCCTCAATCCTCAATCGTCAGACTTCAATCCTCAATACTCAATCTGCAATCCTCAGTCCTCAATCCTCAATCCTCAATCCTCATTCTTCAATCCTCAATACCCAATCCTCAATCATCAACCCTCAATCCTCAATCCTCAATTCTCAATACTCAATCCTCAGTCCTCAGTCCTCAAACCTCAATCCTCAACCCTCAGCCATCATCCTCAATCCTCAATCCTCGTTCCTCAATCCTCAATCCTCAGTCCTCAGACCTCAATAGTCAATCTCCAATCCTAGATACTCAATCCCCAATCCTCTATCCTTAATCCTCAATCTTCAATCCTCAATCCTCAATTCTCAATCCTCAATACTCAATCCTCAATCATCAATTCTCAATCCTCAATACTCAATCCTCAATCCCCAATCCTCAATCCCCAATCCTCAATCTTCAATCCTGAACACTCAATCCTCAAGCCTCAATCCTCAATCCTCAATCCTCAATCCTGAATACTCAATCTTCAAACCTCAATACTCAATCTTCAATCCTCAACCCTCAATCCTCAATCCACAATCCTCAATCCTCAATCATCAACCTTCAATCCTCAATACTCTATCTTCAATCCTCGATCCTCAATCCTGAATCGTCAATCCTCATTCTTCAATTCTCAATACCCAATCGTCAATCCTCAATCCTCAATCCTCAATCCTCAATCCTCAATACTCAATCTTCAATCCTCAATCCTCAATCCTCAATCCGCAATCCTCAATCCTCAGTCATCAATCCTCAATCCTCAATACTCAATCGTCAATCCTCAGTCCTCAATTCTCAATCCTCAATCCTCGTTCCTCAAACCTCAATCCTCAACCCTCAGTCCTCATCCTCAATTCTCAATCCTCAATCCTCAAACCTCAATCTTAAATCCTCAATACTCAATGCTCAATCCTCAATACTCAACCATCAATCCTCAATTCTCAGCCTCAATTCTCATATCCTGAATTCTCAGTATTCAATACTCAAACCTCAATCCTCAACCCTCAGCCCTCATCCTCCATCCTCAATCCTCAATCCTCAAACCTCAATCTTCAATCCTCAATCCTCAATCCTCAATCCTCAGTCCTCAATCCTGAATCCTCATTCCTCAAACCTCAATCCTCAACCCTCAGTCCTCATCCTCAATTCTCAATCTCAATCCTCAATCCTCAATCTTCAATCCTCAACCCTCAGTCCTCAATCCACAATCCTCAATCCTCAATCATCAACCTTCAATACTCAATACTCAATCTTCGGTCCTCAATCCTCAATCCTCAATCGTCAATCCTCATTCTTCAATCTTCAATCCTCAATCCTCAATCTTCAATCCTCCATACTCAATCTTGAATCCTCAATCCTCAATCATTAATCCTCAATCCTCAATCCTCAATCCTCAATCCTGAATCCTCAATCATCAACCTTCAATCCTCAATACTCTATCTTCAATCCTCGATCCTCAATCCTGAATCGTCAATCCTCATTCCTCAATCCTCAATCCTCAATCCTCAATCCTCAATCATCGATCCTCAATCTTGAATACTCAATCCACAATCCTCAATCCTCAATCCTCAATACTCAATCTTCAATCCTCAATCCTCAATCCTCAATCCTCAATCCTGAATCCTCAATCCTCAGTCATCAATCCTCAATCCTCAATACTCAATCGTCAATACTCAATCGTCAATCCTCAGTCCTCAATTCTCAATCCTCAATCCTCGTTCCTGAAACCTCAATCCTCAACCCTCAGTCCTCATCCTCAATTCCCAATCCTCAACCCTCAAACCTCAATCTTCAATCCTCAATGCTCAATCCTCAATCCTCAATACTCAACCATCAATCCTCAATTCTCAATACTCAATAGAATATCCTGAATTCTCAGTATTCAATACTCAAACCTCAATCCTCAACCCTCAGCCCTCATCCTCCATCCTCAATCCTCAATCCTCAATCCTCAATCTTCAATCCTCGATCCTCAATCCTGAATCGTCAATCCTCATTCTTCAATCCTCAATACCCCATCGTCAATCCTCAATCCTCAATCCTCAGTCCTCAATACTCAATCTACAATCCTCAATCCTCAATCCTCAATCCGCAATCATCAATCCTCAGTCATCAATCCTCAATCCTCAATACTCAATCGTCAATCCTCAGTCCTCAATTCTCAATCCTCAATCCTCGTTCCTCAAACCTCAATCCTCAACCCTCAGTCCTCATCCTCAATTCTCAATCCTCAGTCCTCAAACCTCAATCTTCAATCCTCAATACTCAATCCTCAATCCTCAATACTCAACCATCAATACTCAATTCTCAATACTCAACAGAATATCCTGAATTCTCAGTATTCAATACTCAAACCTCAATCCTCAACCCTCAGCCCTCATCCTCCATCCTCAATCCTCAATACTCAAACCTCAATCTTCAATCCTCTATACTCAATCTTCGATTCTCAATTCTCAACCCTCAATACTCAATCCCCAATCCTCAATCTTCAGTCCTCAATCCTCAATCCTCAATCCTCAATCCTCAATCCTCAATCTTCAACACTCAATCCTCAATCCTCGATCCTCAATCCTCAATACTCAATCTTCAATCCCCAATCCTCAATCCTCAATCCTCAATCCTCAATCCTCAATCCTCAATACTCAGTCATCAATCCTCAATCTTCAATACTCAATCGTCAATCCGCAGTCCTCAATCCTCAATCCTCAATCCTCGTTCCTCAAACCCCAATCCTCAACCCTCAGCCATCATCCTCAATCCTCAATCCTCGTTCCTCACTCCTCAATCCTCAATCCTCAATCCTCAATCCTCAATAGCCAATATCCAATCCTAGATCCTCAATCCCCAATCCTCAATCCTTAATCCTCAATCTTCAATCCTCAATCCTCAATTCTCAATCCTCAATACTCAATCCTCAATCCTCAATCCTCAATCCCCAATCCTCAATCTTCAATCCTCAATCCTCAATCATCAATCCTCAATCATCAATCCTCAATCCTCAATCATCAACCTTCAATCCTCAATACTCAATCTTCAATCCTCAATACTCAATCCTCAATATTCAACACACAAACATCAACCATCAATTCTCAATACTCAACCATCAATCCTCAATTCTCAATACTCAATAGAATATCCCGAATTCTCATGATACAATACTCAATCCACAATATTCAATAATCAAATCTCGATCCTCAAACATCAATTCTCAACACTCAATCCTCAACACTCGGTCCTCTATCTTCAATCCTCCATCCTCGATGCTCTATCCTCAAGCGTCAATCCTCAACCCTCAATCCTCAAATCTCAATCCTCTGTCCTCAAACCTCAATTCCGAACCCTCAATCCTGAATGCTCAATATTCATCCCTCAGTCCGCAACAATCAATTGTCAATCCTCAATCCTCAATAGAATATCCTCAATTCACAGTTTTCAATACTCAATCCCCAATCTTCAATCTTCAAATCTCAATCCACCACACATCAATTCTCATCACTCAACCCTCAACACTCAGTCCTCAATCTTCAATCCTCAATCCTCAATCCTCAATCTTCAATCCTCCATACTCAATCTTGAATCCTCAATCCTCAATCATTAATCCTCAATCCTCAATTCTCAATCCTCAATCCTCATTCCTCAAACCTCAATCCTCAACCCTCAGTCCTCATCCTCAATTCTCAATTCTCAATCCTCAATCCCCAATCCTCAATCTTCAATCCTCAATAATCAATCTCCTATCCTAGATCCTCAATCCCCAATACTCTATCCTTAATCCTCAATATTCAATCCTCTATCCACAGTCCACAATCTTCAATCCCCAAAGCTCAATAATCAATCCTCAATCCTCAGTCCTCAATCGTCGATCATCAACCCACAATCTTCAATACACAATCCACATTCCTCAGTCCTCAATCCTCTATCCTCAATCATCAATCATCAATCATCAACCTTCAATCCTCAATACTCTATCTTCAATCCTCGATCCTCAATCCTGAATCGTCAATCCTCATTCCTCAATCCTCAATACCCCATCGTCAATCCTCAATCCTCAATCCTCAGTCCTCAATACTCAATCTTCAATCCTCAATCCTCAATCCTCAATGCGCAATCCTCAATCCTCAGTCATCAATCCTCAATCCTCAATACTCAATCGTCAATCCTCAGTCCTCAATTCGCAATCCTCAATCCTCGTTCCTCAAACCTCAATCCTCAACCCTCAGTCCCCATCCCCAATTCTCAATCCTCAATCCTCAAACCTCAATCTTCAATCCTCAATACTCAATCCTCAATCCTCAATACTCAACCATCAATCCTCAATTCTCAACACTCAACAGAATATCCTGAATTCTCAGTATTCAATACTCAAACCTCAATCCTCAACCCTCAGCCCTCATCCTCCATCCTCAATCCTCAATACTCAAACCTCAATCTTCAATCCTCTATACTCAGTCTTCGATTCTCAATTCTCAACCCTCAATCCTCAATCCCCAATCCTCAATCTTCAATACTCAATCCTCAATCCTCAATACTCAATCTTCAATCCTCAACCCTCAATCCTCAATCCACAATCCTCAATCCTCAATCATCAACCTTCAATCCTCAATACTCTATCTTCCATCCTCGATCCTCAATCCTGAATCGTCAATCCTCATTCTTCAATCCTCAATACCCCATCGTCAATCCTCAATCCTCAATCCTCAGTCCTCAATACTCTATCTTCAATCCTCAATCCTCAATCCTGAATGCGCAATCCTCAATCCTCAGTCATCAATCCTCAATCCTCAATACTCAATCGTCAATCCTCAGTCCTCAATTCTCAATCCTCAATCCTCGTTCCTCAAACCTCAATCCTCAACCCTCAGTCCTCATCCTCAATTCTCAATCCTCAATCCTCAAACCTCAATCTTCAATCCTCAATACTCAATCCTCAATCCTCAATACTCAATCCTCAATCCTCAATCCTCAATCATCAATCCTCAATCCTCAATCATCAACCTTCAATCCTCAATACTCAATCTTCAATCCTCAATACTCAATCCTCAATATTCAACACACAAACATCAACCATCAATTCTCAATACTCAACCATCAATCGTCAATTCTCAATACTCAATAGAACATCCGGAATTCTCATGATACAATACTCAATCCACAATATTCAGTAATCAAATCTCGATCCTCAAACATCAATACTCAACACTCAATCCTCAACACTCGGTCCTCTCTCTTCAATCCTGCATCCTCAATCCTCTATCCTCAAGCGTCAATCTTCAATCCTCATTCCTCAACCATCAATCCTCAGTCCTCAAACCTCAATTCCGCATCCTCAATCCTGAATGCTCAATCTTCATCCCTCAGTCCGCAACAATCAATTGTCAATCCACAATCCTCAGCAGAATATCCTCAATTCACAGTTTTCAATACTGAATTCCCAATCTTCAATCTTCAAATCTCAATCCACAGACATCAATTCTCATCACTCAAGCCTCAACACTCAGTCCTCAATCGTTAATCCTCAATCCTCAATCCTCAATCTTCAATCCTCCATACTCAATCTTGAATCCTCAATCCTCAATCATCAATCCTCAATCCTCAATACTCAGTCATCAATACTCAATCTTCAATACTCAATCGTCAATCCGCAGACCTCAATCCTCAATCCTCAATCCTCGCTCCTCAATCCTCAATCCTCAACCCCCAGCCATCATCCTGACTCCTCAATCCTCGTTCCTCAATCCTCAATCCTCAATCCTCAATCCTCAATAGTCAATCTCCAATCCTAGATCCTCAATCCCCAATCCTCAACCCTTAATCCTCAATCTTCAATCCTCAATCCTCAATTCTCAGTCCTCAACACTCAATCCTCAATCCTCAATCCCCAATCCCCAATCCTCAATCTTCAATCCTCAATCCTCAATTCTCAAGCCTCAATCCTCAATCCTCAATCTTCAATCCTGAATACTCAATCTTCAATCCTCAATACTCAATCTTCAATCCTCAACCCTCAATCCTCAATCCACAATCCTCAATCATCAATCATCAACATTCAATCCTCAATACTCAATCTTCAATCCTCAATCCTCAATCCTCAATTGTCAATCCTCCATCCTCTATTCTCAATCCTCAATCCTCAGTCCTCAGTCCTCAAACCTCAACCCACAACCCTCAGCCCTCATCCCCAATCCTCAACCCTTAATCCTCAATCTTCAATCCTCAATCCTCAATCCTCAATCCTCAGTCCTCAATCGTCGATCATCAACCCACAATCTTCAATACACAATCCACATTCCTCAGTCCTCAATCCTCTATCCTCAATCATCAATCCTCAATCTTCAATACTCAATCCTCAATCCTGAATACTCAATCTTCAATCCTCAACCCTCAATCCTCAATCCACAATCCTCAATCCTCAATCATCAACCTTCAATCCTCAATACTCTATCTTCAATCCTCGATCCTCAATCCTGAATCGTCAATCCTCATTCTTCAATCCTCAATACCCCATCGTCAATCCTCAATCCTCAATCCTCAGTCCTCAATACTCAATCTTCAATCCTCAATCCTCAATCCTCAATGCGCAATCCATAATCCTCAGTCATCAATCCTCAATCCTCAATCCTCAACCCTCAGCCCTCATCCTCCATCCTCAATCCTCAATACTCAAACCTCAATCTTCAATCCTCTATACTCAGTCTTCGATTCTCAATTCTCAACCCTCAATCCTCAATCCCCAATCCTCAATCTTCAGTCCTCAATCCTCAATCCTCAATCCTCAATCCTCAATCCTCAATCATCAATACTCGATCTTCAATCCTCAATCCTCAATCCTCAATCCTCAATCCTCAATTATCAGTCATGAATACTCAATCTTCATAACTCAATCCTCAATCCTCAATCCTCAATCCTCAATCCTCAGTCCTCAATCCTCAATCCTCATTCCTCAAACCACAATCCTCAACCCTCAGTCCTCATCCTCAATTCTCAATTCTCAATCCTCAATCCTCCATCTTCAATCCTCAACCCTCAATCCTCAATCCACAATCCCCAATCCTCAATCATCAACCTTCAATCCTCAATACTCAATCTTCAGCACTCAATCCTCAATCCTCAATCGTCAATCCTCATTCTTCAATCCTCAATACCCAATCCTCAATCGTCAATCCTCAATCGTCCATCCACAATTCTCAATCCTCAATCCTCAGTCCTAAGTCCTCAAACCTCAATCCTCAACCCCCAGCCCTCATCCTCAATCCTCAATCATAAATCCTCATTCATCAATTTTCAATCCTCAATACTCAGTCTTCAATCCTCAATCCTCAATCCTCAATACTGAATCCTCAATCCTCAATCCTCAATCTTCAATCATCAATACTCAATCTTTAATCCTCAATTCTCAATCCTCAATCCTCAATCCTCAATCCTCAATATTCAACACACAGCCATCAACCATCAATTCTCAATACTCAACCATCAATCCTCAATTCTTAATACTCAATTGTATATCCTGAATTCTCATGATTCAATACTCAATCCACAATATTCAATAATCAAATCTCGATCCTCAAACATCAATTCTCAACACTCAATCCTCAACACTCGGTCCTCTATCTTCAATCCTCCATCCTCGATGCTCTATCCTCAAGCGTCAATCCTCAACCCTCAATCCTCAACTCTCAATCCTCTGTCCTCAAACCTCAATTCCGAATCCTCAATCCTGAATGCTCAGTATTCATCCCTCAGTCCGCAACAATCAATTGTCAATCCTCAATCCTCAATAGAATATCCTCAATTCACAGTTTTCAATACTCAATCCCCAATCTTCAAATCTCAATCCACAGACATCAATTCTCATCACTCAACCCTCAACACTCAGTCCTCAATCTTCAATCCTCAATCCTCAATCCTCAATCTTCAATCCTCCATACTCAATCTTGAATCCTCAATCCTCAATCATTAATCCTCAAACCTCAATTCTCAATCCTCAATCCTCATTCCTCAAACCTCAATCCTCAACCCTCAGTCCTCATCCTCAATTCTCAATTCTCAATCCTCAATCCCCAATCCTCAATCTTCAATACTCAATCCTCAATCCTCAATACTCAATCCTCAATCCTCAATACTCAATCCTCAATATTCAACACACAAACATCAACCATCAATTCTCAATACTCAACCATCAATCGTCAATTATCAATACTCAATAGAATATCCCGAATTCTCATGATACAATACTCAATCCACAATATTCAATAATCAAATCTCGATCCTCAAACATCAATACTCAACACTCAATCCTCAACACTCGGTCCTCTCTCTTCAATCCTGCATCCTCAATCCTCTATCCTCAAGCGTCAATCCTCAATCCTCATTCCTCAACCATCAATCCTCAGTCCTCAAACCTCAATTCCGCATCCTCAATCCTGAATGCTCAATCTTCATCCCTCAGTCCGCAGGAATCAATTGTCAATCCACAATCCTCAACAGAATATCCTCAATTCACAGTTTTCAATACTGAATCCCCAATCTTCAATGTTCAAATCTCAATCCACAGACATCAATTCTCATCACTCAAGCCACAACACTCAGTCCTCAATCGTCAATTCTCAATCCTCAATCCTCAATCTTCAATCCTCCATACTCAATCTTGAATCCTCAATCCTCAATCATCAATCCTCAATCCTCAATACTCAGTCATCAATCCTCAATCTTCAATACTCAATCGTCAATCCGCAGACCTCAATCCTCAATCCTCAATCCTCGTTCCTCAATCCTCAATCCTCAACCCTCAGCCATCATCCTCAATCCTCAATCCTCGTTCCTCAATCCTCAATCCTCTATCCTCAATCCTCAATAGTCAATCTCCAATCCTAGATCCTCAATCCGCAATCCTCAATCCTTAATCCTCAATCTTCAATCCTCAATCCTCAATTCTCAATCCTCAACACTCAATCCTCAATACTCATTCCTCAATCCCCAATCCTCAATCTTCAATCCTCAATCCTCAATCCTCAATCCTCAATCCTCAATCCTCAATCTTCAATCCTGAATACTCAATCTTCAATCCTCAATAGTCAATCTTCAATCCTCAACCCTCAATCCTCAATCCACAATCCTCAATCCTCAATCATCAACATTCAATCCTCAATACTCAATCTTCAATCCTCAATCCTCAATCCTCAATTGCCAATCCTCATTCTTCAATCCTCAATACCCAATCCTCAATCCTCAATCCTCAATCCTCCATGCTCTATTCTCAATCCTCAATCCTCAGTCCTCAGTCCTCAAACGTCAACCCACAACCCTCAGCCCTCATCCTCAGTCCTCAATCCTAAATCCTCAGTCATCAATCTTCAATCCTCAATACTCAGTCTTCAATCCTCAATCCTCAATCCTCAATCCTCAATCCTCAATCCTCAATCATGAATCCTCAATCTTCAACACTCAATCCTCAATCCTCGATCCTCAATCCTCAATACTCAATCTTCAATCCCCAATCCTCAATCCTCAATCCTCAAACCTCAATCTTCATTCCTCAATACTCAATCTTCGATTCTCAATTCTCAATCCTCAATCCTCAATCCCCAATCCTCAATCGTCAATCCTCAATACCCAATCCTGAACGTTCAATCCTCAATCCTCAGCACTCAATCCTCAATCCTCAATCTTCAATCCTTAATACTCAATCTTCAATCCTCAATTCTCAATCCTCAATCCTCAATCCTCAATCCTCAATCCTCAATCTTCAATCCTCTACCGTCAGTCCTCGTCCTCAATCCTCAACCCTCAATCCTCAGTCCTCAATCTTCAATCATCAATACTCAATCTTTAATCCTCAATTCTCAATCCTCAATCCTCAATCCTCAATCCTCAATATTCAACACACAACCATCAACCATCAATTCTCAATACTCAACCATCAATCCTCAACTCTTAATACTCAATTGTATATCCTGAATTCTCATGATTCAATACTCAATCCACAATATTCAATAATCAATTCTCGATCCTCAAACATCAATTCTCAACACTCAATCCTCAACACTCGGTCCTCTATCTTCAATCCTCCATCCTCGATGCTCTATCCTCAAGCGTCAATCCTCAACCCTCAATCCTCAACTCTCAATCCTCTGTCCTCAAACCTCAATTCCGAATCCTCAATCCTGAATGCTCAATATTCATCCCTCAGTCCGCAACAATCAATTGTCAATCCTCAATCCTCAATAGAATATCCTCAATTCACAGTTTTCAATACTCAATCCCCAATCTTCAATCTTCAAATCTCAATCCACAGACATCAATTCTCATCACTCAACCCTCAACACTCAGTCCTCAATCTTCAATCCTCAATCCTCAATCCTCAATCTTCAATCTTCCATACTCAATCTTGAATCCTCAATCCTCAATCATTAATCCTCAATCCTCAATTCTCAATCCTCAATCCTCATTCCTCAAACCTCAATCCTAAACCCTCAGTCCTCATCCTCAATTCTCAATTCTCAATCCTCAATCCCCAATCCTCAATCTTCAATCCTCAATAATCAATCTCCTATCCTAGATCCTCAATGCCCAATGCTCTATCCTTAATCCTCAATATTCAATCCTCTATCCACAGTCCACAATCTTCAATCCCCAAAGCTCAATAATCAATCCTCAATCCTCAGTCCTCAATCGTCGATCATCAACCCACAATCTTCAATACACAATCCACATTCCTCAGTCCTCAATCCTCTATCCTCAATCATCAATCCTCAATCTTCAATACTCAATCCTCAATCCTCAATACTCAACCTTCAATCCTCAACACTCAATCCTCAATCCACAATCCTCAATCCTCAATCATCAACCTTCAATCCTCAATACTCTATCTTCAATCCTCGATCCTCAATCCTCAGTCCTCAATACTCAATCTTCAGTCCTCAATCCTCAATCCTCAATGCGCAATCCTCAATCCTCAGTCATCAATCCTCAATCCTCAATACTCAATCGTCAATCCTCAGTCCTCAATTCTCAATCCTCAATCCTCGTTCCTCAAACCTCAATCCTCAATCATCAATACTCGATCTTCAATCCTCAATCCTCAATCCTCAATCCTCAATCCTCAATTATCAGTCATGAATACTCAATCTTCATAACTCAATCGTCAATCCTCAATCCTCAACCCTCAGCCCTCATCCTCCATACTCAATCCTCAATACTCAAACCTCAATCTTCAATCCTCTATACTCAATCTTCGATTCTCAATTCTCAACCCTCAATCCTCAATCCCCAATCCTCAACCTTCAGTCCTCAGTCCTCTATCCTCAATCCTCAATCCTCAATCCTCAATCATCAATACTCGATCTTCAATCCTCAATCCTCAATCCTCAATCCTCAATCCTCAATCCTCAATTATCAGTCATGAATACTCAATCTTCATAACTCAATCGTCAATCCTCAATCCTCAACCCTCAGCCCTCATCCTCCATCCTCAATCCTCAATACTCAAACCTCAATCTTCAATCCTCTATACTCAATCTTCGATTCTCAATTCTCAACCCTCAATCCTCAATCCCCAATCCTCAACCTTCAGTCCTCAGTCCTCTATCCTCAATCCTCAATCCTCAATCCTCAATCATCAATACTCGATCTTCAATCCTCAATCCTCAATCCTCAATCCTCAATCCTCAATTATCAGTCATGAATACTCAATCTTCATAACTCAATCGTCAATCCTCAATCCTCAATGCTCAATCTTCAGTCCTCAATCCTCAATCCTCATTCCTCAAACCACAATCCTCAACCCTCAGTCCTCATCCTCAATTCTCAATTCTCAATCCTCAATCCTCCATCTTCAATCCTCAACCCTCAATCCTCAATCCACAATCCCCAATCCTCAATCATCAACCTTCAATCCTCAATACTCAATCTTCAGCACTCAATCCTCAATCCTCAATCGTCAATCCTCATTCTTCAATCCTCAATACCCAATCCTCAATCGTCAATCCTCAATCGTCCATCCACAATTCTCAATCCTCTATCCTCAGTCCTAAGACCTCAAACCTCAATCCTCAACCCCCAGCCCTCATCCTCAATCCTCAATCATAAATCCTCATTCATCAATCTTCAATCCTCTATACTCAGTCTTCAATCCTCAATCCTCAATCCTCAATACTGAATCCTCAATTCTCAATCATCAATCCTCAACCTTCAATACTCAATCCTCAATCCTAAATCCTCAATCCTCAATTCTCAATCTTCAATCCTCAATCCTCAATCCTCAATCCTCAATCCTCAGTCATCAATCCTCAATCCTCAATACTCAATCGTCAATACTCAATCGTCAATCCTCAGTCCTCAATTTTCAATCTTGAATCCTCGTTCCTCAAACCTCAATCCTCAACCCTCAGTCCTCATCCTCAATTCTCAATCCTCAATCCTCAAACCTCAATCTTCAATCCTCAATACTCAATCCTCAATCCTCAATACTCAACCATCAATCGTCAATTCTCAATACTCAATAGAATATCCTGAATTCTCAGTATTCAATACTCAAACCTCAATCCTCAACCCTCAGCCCACATCCTCCATCCTCAATCCTCAATCCTCAATCCTCAATCCTCAATCCTCAATCATCAATCGTCAATCCTCAATCATCAACCTTCAATCCTCAATATTCAATCTTCAATCCTCAATACTCAATCCTCAATCTTCAATCCTCAAAGCTCAATCTTCAATCCTCAATACTCAATGCTCAATCCTCAATACTCAACCATCAATCCTCAATTCTCAATCCTCAATCCTCAATCCTCAATCCTCAATCCTCAATCCTCAGTCATCAATCCTCAATCTTCAATACTCAATCGTCAATCCGCAGTCCTCAATCCTCAATCCTCAATCCTCAATCCTCAATCCTCAATCCTCAATCCTCAATCATGAATCCTCAATCTTCAACACTCAATCCTCAATCCTCGATCCTCAATCCTCAATACTCAATCTTCAATCCTCAATCCTCAGTCATCAATCCTCAATCTTCAATACTCAATCGTCAATCCGCAGTCCTCAATCCTCAATCCTCAATCCTCGTTCCTCAAACCCCAATCCTCAACCCTCAGCCATCATCCTGAATCCTCAATCCTCGTTCCTCAATCCTCAATCCTCAATCCTCAATCCTCAATCCTCAATAGCCAATATCCAATCCTAGATCCTCAATCCCCAATCCTCAATCCTTAATCCTCAATCTTCAATCCTCAATCCTCAATTCTCAATCCTCAATACTCAATCCTCAATCCTCAATCCTCAATCCCCAATCCTCAATCTTCAATCCTCAACACTCAATCCTCAAGGCTCAATCCTCAATCCTCAGTCCTCAATCCTCAATCCTCAATAGCCAATATCCAATCCTAGATCCTCAATCCCCAATCCTCAATCCTTAATCCTCAATCTTCAATCCTCAATCTTCAATCCTCAACCCTCAATCCTCAATCCACAATCCTCAATCCTCAATCATCGACCTTCAATCCTTAATACTCTATATTCAATCCTCGATCCTCAATCCTGAATCGTCGATCCTCATTCTTCAATCCTCAATACCCAATCGTCAATCCTCAATCCTCAATCATCAATCCTCAATACTCAATCTTCAATCCTCAACCCTCAATCCTCAATCCGTAATCCTCAATCCTCAGTCATCAATCTTCAATCCTCAATACTCAATCGTCAATACTCAGTCCTCAATTCTCAATCCTCAATCCTCGTTCCTCAAACCTCAATCCTCAACCCTCAGTCCTCATCCTCAACTCTCAATCCTCAATCCTCAAAGCTCAATCTTCAATCCTCAATACTCAATGCTCAATCCTCAATACTCAACCATCAATCCTCAATTCTCAATACTCAATAGAATATCCTGAATTCTCAGTATTCAATACTCAAACCTCAATCCTCAACCCTCAGCCCTCATCCTCCATCCTCAGTCCTCAATCCTCAAACCTCAATCTTCAATCCTCAATACTCAATCTTCTATTCTCAATCCTCAATCCTCAATACTCAATCGTCAATACTCAATCGTCAATCCGCAGTCCTCAATTCTCAATCCTCAATCCTCGTTCCTCAAACCTCAATCCTCAACCCTCAGTCCTCATCCTCAATTCCCAATCCTCAATCCTCAAACCTCAATCTTCAATCCTCAATACTCAATCCCCTATCCTCAATACTCAACCATCAATCCTCAATTCTCAATACTCAATAGAATATCCTGAATTCTCAGTATTCAATACTCAAACCTCAATCCTCAACACTCAGCCCTCATCCTCCATCCTCAATCCTCAATCCTCAATCCTCAATCTTCAATCCTCAATACTCAATCTTCAATCTTCAACCCTCAATCCTCAATCCTCAATCCTCAATCCTCAATCCTCAGTCATCAATCCTCAATCTTCAATACTCAAGCGTCAATTCGCAGTCCTCAATCCTCAATCCTCAATACTCGTTCCTCAAACCTCAATCCCCAACCCTCAGCCATCATACTCAATCCTCAATCCTCGTTCCTCAATCCTCAATCCTCAATCCTCAAGCCTCAATCCTCAATCCTCAATCTTCAATCCTGAATACTCAATCTTCAATCCTCAATTCTCAACCCTCAATCCTCAATCCTCAATCCTCAATCCTCAATCTTCAATCCTCTACCGTCAGTCCTCGTCCTCAATCCTCAACCCTCAATCCTCAATCCTCAATCTTCAATCATCAATACTCAATCTTTAATCCTCAATTCTCAATCCTCAATCCTCAATCCTCAATCCTCAATATTCAACACACAACCATCAACCATCAATTCTCAATACTCAACCATCAATCCTCAATTCTTAATACTCAATTGTATATCCTGAATTCTCATGATTCAATACTCAATCCACAATATTCAATAATCAAATCTCGATCCTCAAACATCAATTCTCAACACTCAATCCTCAACACTCGGTCCTCTCTCTTCAATCCTGCATCCTCAATCCTCTATCCTCAAGCGTCAATCCTCAATCCTCATTCCTCAACCATCAATCCTCAGTCCTCAAACCTCAATTCCGCATCCTCAATCCTGAATGCTCAATCTTCATCCCTCAGTCCGCAGGAATCAATTGTCAATCCACAATCCTCAATAGAATATCCTCAATTCACAGTTTTCAATACTCAATCCCCAATCTTCAATCTTCAAATCTCAATCCACAGACATCAATTCTCATCACTCAACCCTCAACACTCAGTCCTCAATCTTCAATCCTCAATCCTCAATCCTCAATCTTCAATCTTCCATACTCAATCTTGAATCCTCAATCCTCAATCATTAATCCTCAATCCTCAATTCTCAATCCTCAATCCTCATTCCTCAAACCTCAATCCTAAACCCTCAGTCCTCATCCTCAATTCTCAATTCTCAATCCTCAATCCCCAATCCTCAATCTTCAATCCTCAATAATCAATCTCCTATCCTAGATCCTCAATGCCCAATGCTCTATCCTTAATCCTCAATATTCAATCCTCTATCCACAGTCCACAATCTTCAATCCCCAAAGCTCAATAATCAATCCTCAATCCTCAGTCCTCAATCGTCGATCATCAACCCACAATCTTCAATACACAATCCACATTCCTCAGTCCTCAATCCTCTATCCTCAATCATCAATCCTCAATCTTCAATACTCAATCCTCAATCCTCAATACTCAACCTTCAATCCTCAACACTCAATCCTCAATCCACAATCCTCAATCCTCAATCATCAACCTTCAATCCTCAATACTCTATCTTCAATCCTCGATCCTCAATCCTCAGTCCTCAATACTCAATCTTCAGTCCTCAATCCTCAATCCTCAATGCGCAATCCTCAATCCTCAGTCATCAATCCTCAATCCTCAATACTCAATCGTCAATCCTCAGTCCTCAATTCTCAATCCTCAATCCTCGTTCCTCAAACCTCAATCCTCAATCATCAATACTCGATCTTCAATCCTCAATCCTCAATCCTCAATCCTCAATCCTCAATTATCAGTCATGAATACTCAATCTTCATAACTCAATCGTCAATCCTCAATCCTCAACCCTCAGCCCTCATCCTCCATCCTCAATCCTCAATACTCAAACCTCAATCTTCAATCCTCTATACTCAATCTTCGATTCTCAATTCTCAACCCTCAATCCTCAATCCCCAATCCTCAACCTTCAGTCCTCAGTCCTCTATCCTCAATCCTCAATCCTCAATCCTCAATCATCAATACTCGATCTTCAATCCTCAATCCTCAATCCTCAATCCTCAATCCTCAATTATCAGTCATGAATACTCAATCTTCATAACTCAATCGTCAATCCTCAATCCTCAACCCTCAGCCCTCATCCTCCATCCTCAATCCTCAATACTCAAACCTCAATCTTCAATCCTCTATACTCAATCTTCGATTCTCAATTCTCAACCCTCAATCCTCAATCCCCAATCCTCAACCTTCAGTCCTCAGTCCTCTATCCTCAATCCTCAATCCTCAATCCTCAATCATCAATACTCGATCTTCAATCCTCAATCCTCAATCCTCAATCCTCAATCCTCAATTATCAGTCATGAATACTCAATCTTCATAACTCAATCGTCAATCCTCAATCCTCAATCCTCAATCTTCAGTCCTCAATCCTCAATCCTCATTCCTCAAACCACAATCCTCAACCCTCAGTCCTCATCCTCAATTCTCAATTCTCAATCCTCAATCCTCCATCTTCAATCCTCAACCCTCAATCCTCAATCCACAATCCCCAATCCTCAATCATCAACCTTCAATCCTCAATACTCAATCTTCAGCACTCAATCCTCAATCCTCAATCGTCAATCCTCATTCTTCAATCCTCAATACCCAATCCTCAATCGTCAATCCTCAATCGTCCATCCACAATTCTCAATCCTCTATCCTCAGTCCTAAGACCTCAAACCTCAATCCTCAACCCCCAGCCCTCATCCTCAATCCTCAATCATAAATCCTCATTCATCAATCTTCAATCCTCTATACTCAGTCTTCAATCCTCAATCCTCAATCCTCAATACTGAATCCTCAATTCTCAATCATCAATCCTCAACCTTCAATACTCAATCCTCAATCCTAAATCCTCAATCCTCAATTCTCAATCTTCAATCCTCAATCCTCAATCCTCAATCCTCAATCCTCAGTCATCAATCCTCAATCCTCAATACTCAATCGTCAATACTCAATCGTCAATCCTCAGTCCTCAATTTTCAATCTTGAATCCTCGTTCCTCAAACCTCAATCCTCAACCCTCAGTCCTCATCCTCAATTCTCAATCCTCAATCCTCAAACCTCAATCTTCAATCCTCAATACTCAATCCTCAATCCTCAATACTCAACCATCAATCGTCAATTCTCAATACTCAATAGAATATCCTGAATTCTCAGTATTCAATACTCAAACCTCAATCCTCAACCCTCAGCCCACATCCTCCATCCTCAATCCTCAATCCTCAATCCTCAATCCTCAATCCTCAATCATCAATCGTCAATCCTCAATCATCAACCTTCAATCCTCAATATTCAATCTTCAATCCTCAATACTCAATCCTCAATCTTCAATCCTCAAAGCTCAATCTTCAATCCTCAATACTCAATGCTCAATCCTCAATACTCAACCATCAATCCTCAATTCTCAATCCTCAATCCTCAATCCTCAATCCTCAATCCTCAATCCTCAGTCATCAATCCTCAATCTTCAATACTCAATCGTCAATCCGCAGTCCTCAATCCTCAATCCTCAATCCTCAATCCTCAATCCTCAATCCTCAATCCTCAATCATGAATCCTCAATCTTCAACACTCAATCCTCAATCCTCGATCCTCAATCCTCAATACTCAATCTTCAATCCTCAATCCTCAGTCATCAATCCTCAATCTTCAATACTCAATCGTCAATCCGCAGTCCTCAATCCTCAATCCTCAATCCTCGTTCCTCAAACCCCAATCCTCAACCCTCAGCCATCATCCTGAATCCTCAATCCTCGTTCCTCAATCCTCAATCCTCAATCCTCAATCCTCAATCCTCAATAGCCAATATCCAATCCTAGATCCTCAATCCCCAATCCTCAATCCTTAATCCTCAATCTTCAATCCTCAATCCTCAATTCTCAATCCTCAATACTCAATCCTCAATCCTCAATCCTCAATCCCCAATCCTCAATCTTCAATCCTCAACACTCAATCCTCAAGGCTCAATCCTCAATCCTCAGTCCTCAATCCTCAATCCTCAATAGCCAATATCCAATCCTAGATCCTCAATCCCCAATCCTCAATCCTTAATCCTCAATCTTCAATCCTCAATCTTCAATCCTCAACCCTCAATCCTCAATCCACAATCCTCAATCCTCAATCATCGACCTTCAATCCTTAATACTCTATATTCAATCCTCGATCCTCAATCCTGAATCGTCGATCCTCATTCTTCAATCCTCAATACCCAATCGTCAATCCTCAATCCTCAATCATCAATCCTCAATACTCAATCTTCAATCCTCAACCCTCAATCCTCAATCCGTAATCCTCAATCCTCAGTCATCAATCTTCAATCCTCAATACTCAATCGTCAATACTCAGTCCTCAATTCTCAATCCTCAATCCTCGTTCCTCAAACCTCAATCCTCAACCCTCAGTCCTCATCCTCAACTCTCAATCCTCAATCCTCAAAGCTCAATCTTCAATCCTCAATACTCAATGCTCAATCCTCAATACTCAACCATCAATCCTCAATTCTCAATACTCAATAGAATATCCTGAATTCTCAGTATTCAATACTCAAACCTCAATCCTCAACCCTCAGCCCTCATCCTCCATCCTCAGTCCTCAATCCTCAAACCTCAATCTTCAATCCTCAATACTCAATCTTCTATTCTCAATCCTCAATCCTCAATACTCAATCGTCAATACTCAATCGTCAATCCGCAGTCCTCAATTCTCAATCCTCAATCCTCGTTCCTCAAACCTCAATCCTCAACCCTCAGTCCTCATCCTCAATTCCCAATCCTCAATCCTCAAACCTCAATCTTCAATCCTCAATACTCAATCCCCTATCCTCAATACTCAACCATCAATCCTCAATTCTCAATACTCAATAGAATATCCTGAATTCTCAGTATTCAATACTCAAACCTCAATCCTCAACACTCAGCCCTCATCCTCCATCCTCAATCCTCAATCCTCAATCCTCAATCTTCAATCCTCAATACTCAATCTTCAATCTTCAACCCTCAATCCTCAATCCTCAATCCTCAATCCTCAATCCTCAGTCATCAATCCTCAATCTTCAATACTCAAGCGTCAATTCGCAGTCCTCAATCCTCAATCCTCAATACTCGTTCCTCAAACCTCAATCCCCAACCCTCAGCCATCATACTCAATCCTCAATCCTCGTTCCTCAATCCTCAATCCTCAATCCTCAAGCCTCAATCCTCAATCCTCAATCTTCAATCCTGAATACTCAATCTTCAATCCTCAATTCTCAACCCTCAATCCTCAATCCTCAATCCTCAATCCTCAATCTTCAATCCTCTACCGTCAGTCCTCGTCCTCAATCCTCAACCCTCAATCCTCAATCCTCAATCTTCAATCATCAATACTCAATCTTTAATCCTCAATTCTCAATCCTCAATCCTCAATCCTCAATCCTCAATATTCAACACACAACCATCAACCATCAATTCTCAATACTCAACCATCAATCCTCAATTCTTAATACTCAATTGTATATCCTGAATTCTCATGATTCAATACTCAATCCACAATATTCAATAATCAAATCTCGATCCTCAAACATCAATTCTCAACACTCAATCCTCAACACTCGGTCCTCTCTCTTCAATCCTGCATCCTCAATCCTCTATCCTCAAGCGTCAATCCTCAATCCTCATTCCTCAACCATCAATCCTCAGTCCTCAAACCTCAATTCCGCATCCTCAATCCTGAATGCTCAATCTTCATCCCTCAGTCCGCAGGAATCAATTGTCAATCCACAATCCTCAATAGAATATCCTCAATTCACAGTTTTCAATACTCAATCCCCAATCTTCAATCTTCAAATCTCAATCCACAGACATCAATTCTCATCACTCAACCCTCAACACTCAGTCCTCAATCTTCAATCCTCAATCCTCAATCCTCAATCTTCAATCCTCCATACTCAATCTTGAATCCTCAATCCTCAATCATTAATCCTCAAACCTCAATTCTGAATCCTCAATCCTCATTCCTCAAACCTCAATCCTCAACCCTCAGTCCTCATCCTCAATTCTCAATTCTCAATCCTCAATCCCCAATCCTCAATCTTCAATCCTCAATAATCAATCTCCTATCCTAGATCCTCAGTCCCCAATACTCTATCCTTAATCCTCAATATTCAATCCTCTATCCACAGTCCACAATCTTCAATCCCCAAAGCTCAATAATCAATCCTCAATCCTCAGTCCTCAATCGTCGATCATCAACCCACAATCTTCAATACACAATCCACATTCCTCAGTCCTCAATCCTCTATCCTCAATCATCAATCCTCAATCTTCAATACTCAATCCTCAATCCTCAATACTCAATCTTCAATCCTCAACCCTCAATCCTCAATCCACAATCCTCAATCCTCAATCATCAACCTTCAATCCTCAATACTCTATCTTCAATCCTCGATCCTCAATCCTGAATCGTCAATCCTCATTCTTCAATCCTCAATACCCCATCGTCAATCCTCAATCCTCAATCCTCAGTCCTCAATACTCAATCTTCAATCCTCAATACTCAATCCTCAATCCTCAATACTCAATCCTCAATATTCAACACACAAACATCAACCATCAATTCTCAATACTCAACCATCAATCGTCAATTCTCAATACTCAATAGAATATCCCGAATTCTCATGATACAATACTCAACCCACAATATTCAATAATCAAATCTCGATCCTCAAACATCAATACTCAACACTCAATCCTCAACACTCGGTCCTCTCTCTTCAATCCTGTATCCTCAATCCTCTATCCTCAAGCGTCAATCCTCAATCCTCATTCCTCAACCATCAATCCTCAGTCCTCAAACCTCAATTCCGCATCCTCAATCCAGAATGCTCAATCTTCATCCCTCAGTCCGCAACAATCAATTGTCAATCCACAATCCTCAACAGAATATCCTCAATTCACAGTATTCAATACTGAATCCCCAATCTTCAATCTTCCAATCTCAATCCACAGACATCAATTCTCATCACTCAAGCCACAACACTCAGTCCTCAATCGTCAATCATCAATCCTCAATCCTCAATCTTCAATCCTCCATACTCAATCTTGAATCCTCAATCCTCAATCATCAATCCTCAATCCTCAATACTCAGTCATCAATCCTCAATCTTCAATCCTCCATACTCAATCTTGAATCCTCAATCCTCAATCATCAATCCTCAATCCTCAATACTCAGTCATCAATCCTCAATACTCAATCTTCAATCCTCAAAGCTCAATCTTCAATCCTCAATACTCAATGCTCAATCCTCAATACTCAACCATCAATCCTCAATTCTCAATCCTCAATCCTCAATCCTCAATCCTCAATCCTCAATCCTCAGTCATCAATCCTCAATCTTCAATACTCAATCGTCAATCCGCAGTCCTCAATCCTCAATCCTCAATTCTCAATCCTCAATCCTCAATCCTCAATCCTCAATCATGAATCCTCAATCTTCAACACTCAATCCTCAATCCTCGATCCTCAATCCTCAATACTCAATCTTCAATCCTCAATCCTCAGTCATCAATCCTCAATCTTCAATACTCAAGTGTCAATTCGCAGTCCTCAATCCTCAATCCTCAATCCTCGTTTCTCAAACCTCAATTCCCAACCCTCAGCCATCATCCTCAATCCTCAATCCTCGTTCCTCAATCCTCAATCCTCAATCCTCAACCCTCAATAGACAATCTCCAATCCTAGATCCTCAATCCCCAATCCTCAATCCTTAATCCTCAATCTTCAATCCTCAATCCTCAATTCTCAATCCTCAATACTCAATCCTCAATCCTCAATCCTGAATCCCCAATCCTCAATCTTCAATCCTCTATCCGCAATCCTCAAGCCTCAATCCTCAATCCTCAATCACCAACCTTCAATCCTCAATACTCAATCTTCAATCCTCAATCCTCAATCCTGAAGCGTTAATCCTCATTCTTCAATCCTCAATACCCATTCCTCAATCCTCAATCCTCAATCCTCAATCCTCAATACCCAAACTTCAGTCCTCAATCCTCAATCCTCAATCCTCAATCATCAATCCCCAAACCTCAATCTTCAATCCTCAATACTCAATCCTCAATCCTCAATACTCAACCATCAATCCTCAATTCTCAATACTCAATAGAATATCCTGAATTCTCAGTATTCAATACTCAAACATCAATGCTCAACCCTCAGCCCTCATTCTCCATCCTCAATCCTCAATCCTCAAACCTCAACCTTCAATCCTCAATACTCAATCTTCGATTCTCAGTTCTCAATCCTCAATCCTCAATCCTCAATCCCCAATCCTCAATCTTCAATCCTCAATCGTCAATCCTCAATCGTCAATCCTCAATCCTCAATCATCAATACTATATCTTCAATCCTCAATCCTCATCCTCAATCCTCAATCCTCAATCATCAGTCATGAATACTCAATCTTCATAACGCAATCCTCAATCCTCAAGCCTCAATCCTCAGTCCTCAATCATCAATCCTCATTCCTCAAACCTCAACCGTCAACCCTCAGTCCTGATCCTCAATTCTCAATACCCAATCCTCAATCCTCAATCTTCAATCCTCAACCCTCAATCCTCAATCCACAATCCTCAATCCTCAATCATCAACCTTCAATCCTCAATACTCAATCGACAATCCGCAGTCCTCAATCCTCAACCCTCAATCCTCGTTCCTCAAACCTCAATCCTCAAACCTCAGCCATCATCCTCAATCCTCAATCCTCAATCCTCAATCCTCAATCCTCAATAGTGAATCTCCAATCCTAGATCCTCAATCCCCAATCATCAATCCTTAATCCTCAATCTTCAATCCTCAATCCTCAATTCTCAACCCTCAATACTCAGTCCTCAATCCTCAATCCTCAATCCCCAATCCTCAATCCTCAATCCAGAATCGTCAATCCTCATTCTTCAATCCTCAATACCCAATCCTCAATCCTCAATCCTCAATCTTCAATCCTCAATCCTCAATCATCAACCTTCATTCCTCAATACTCAATCTTCAACCCTCAATACTCAATCCTCACTATTCAACACACAACCATCAACCATCAATTCTCAATACTCAACCATCAATCCTCAATTCTCAATACTTAATAGAATATCCCGAATTCTCATGATTCAATACTCAATCCACAATATTCAATAATCAAATCTCGATCCTCAAACATCAATTCTCAACACTCAATCCTCAACACTCGGTCCTCTCTCTTCAATCCTCCATCCTCAATCCTCTGTCCTCAAGCGTCAATCCTCAATCCTCATTCGTCAACCCTAAATCCTCAGTCCTCAAACCTCAATTCCGAATCCTCAATCCTGAATGCTCAATCTTCATCCCTCAGTCCGCAACAATCAATTGTCAATCCTCAATCCTCAAGAGAATATCCTCAATTCACAGTTTTCAATACTGAATCCCCAATCTTCAATCCTCAAATCACAATCCACAGACATCAATTCTCATCACACAAGCCTCAACACTCAGTCCTCAATCGTCAATCCTCAATCCTCAATCCTCAATCTTCATTCCTCCATACTCAATCTTCAATCCTCAATCCTCAATCATCAATCCTCAATCCTCAATCCTCAATCCTCAGTCATCAATCCCCAGTCTTCAATACTCAATCGTCAATCCGCAGTCCTCAATCCTCAATCCTCAATTCTCGTTCCTCAAACCTCAATCCTCAACCCTCAGCCCTCATCCTCAATCCTCAATCCTAAATCCTCAATCATCAATCTTCAATCCTCAATACTCAGTCTTCAATCCTCAATCCTCAATCCTCAATCCTCAATCCTCAATCCTCAATCATGTATCCTCAATCTTCAACCCTCAATCCTCAATCCTCGATCCTCAATCCTCAATACTCAATCTTCAATCCCCAATCCTCAATCCTCAATCCTCAATCCTCAATCCTCAATCCTCAAACCTCAGTCATCAATCCTCAATCTTCAATACTCAATCGTCAATCCGCAGTCCTCAATCCTCAATCCTCAATCCACAATCTTCAATCCTCAACACTCAATCCTCAAGGCTCAATCCTCAATCCTCAATCTTCAATCCTGAATACTCAATCTTCAATCCTCAATACTCAATCATCAATCCTCAACCCTCAATCCTCAATCCACAATCCTCAATCCTCAATCATCGACCTTCAATCCTCAATACTCTATATTCAATCCTCGATCCTCAATCCTGAATCGTCGATCCTCATTCTTCAATCCTCAATTCCCAATCGTCAATCCTCAATCCTCAATCCTCAATCCTCAATACTCAATCTTCAATCCTCAACCCTCAATCCTCAATCCGTAATCCTCAATCCTCAGTCATCAATCTCCAATCCTCAATACTCAATCGTCAATACTCAGTCCTCAATTCTCAATCCTCAATCCTCGTTCCTCAAACCTCAATCCCCAACCCTCAGTCCTCATCCTCAACTCTCAATCCTCAATCCTCAAAGCTAAATCTTCAATCCTCAATACTCAATGCTCAATCCTCAATACTCAACCATCAATCCTCAATTCTCAATACTCAATAGAATATCCTGAATTCTCAGTATTCAATACTCAAACCTCAATCCTCAACCCTCAGCCCTCATCCTCCATCCTCAATCCTCAATCCTCAAACCTCAATCTTCAATCCTCAATACTCAATCTTCTATTCTCAATCCTCAATCCTCAATACTCAATCGTCAATACTCAATGGTCAATCCGCAGTCCTCAATTCTCAATCCTCAATCCTCGTTCCTCAAACCTCAATCCTCAACCCTCAGTCCTCATCCTCAATTCCCAATCCTCAATCCTCAATCCTCAATCCTCAATAATCAATTTTCAATCTTCAATCCTCAATCCTCAATCCTCAATCCTCCATCCTCAATCCTCAGTCATCAATCCTCAATCTTCAATGCTCAATCGTCAATCCGCAGTCCTCAACCCTCAATCCTCAATCCTCAAGCGTCAATCCTTAATCCTCGATCTTCAATCCTCAATCCTCAATCTTCAATCGTCAATACTCAATCTGCAGTCCTCAATCCTCAATACTCAATCCTCAATTCTCAATCCTCAGTCCTCAATCCTCAGACGTCAAGCATCAAGAGTTAACCCTCAGTCCTCGTCCTCAATCCACAACCCTCAATCCTCAATCCTCAATCTTCAATCATCAATATTCAATCTTCAATCCTCAATCCTCAATCCTCAATGCTCAATCCTCATTCCTCAATGTTCAATCCTCAATACCCAATCCTCAATCTTCAATCCTCAATCCTCAATCCTCAATCCTCAGTCCTCAGTCATCAATCCTCAATCTTCAATACTCAATCCTCAATCCTCAATCCTCAATACTCAATAGTCAATCTCCAATCCTAGATCCTCAATCCCCAATCCTCAATCCTTAATCCTCAATCTTCAATCCTCAATCCTCAATTCTCAATCCTCAATAATCAATCCTCAACCCTCAATCCTCAATCCCCAATACTCAATCTTCAATCCTCAATACTCAATCCTCAATCCTCAATCCTCAATCCTCAATCTTCAATCCTGAATACTCAATCTTCAATCCTCAATCCTCAATCCTCAATCCTCAATCCTCAATCCTCAATCGCCAGTTTTCAATCCCCAATACTCAATCTTCAATCCTCAATCCTCAATCCTCAATCCTCAATCCTCAATCCTCAATCTTCAATCCTGAATACTCAATCTTCAATCCTTAATCCTCAATCCTCAATCCTCAATCCTCAATCCTCAATCCTCAATCCTCAGTCCTCAAACCTCAATTCTGAATCCTCAATCCTGAATCCTCAATCTTCAGCTCTCAGTTCTCAACAATCAGCTGTCAATCATCAATCCTCAATAGAATATCCTCAATTCCCAGTTTTCAATACTCAATACGCAATCTGCGATCTTCCTACCTCTATCCACAAACATCAATTCTCATCACTCAACCCTCAACGCTCAGTCCTCAATGTTCAATCCTCAATCCTCAATTCTCAATCTTCATTCCTCAATGCTGAATCTTCAATCCGCAATACTCAATCTTCAATCCTCAATCCTCAATCCTCAATCCTCAATCCTCAATCCTCAATCCTCAAGCGTCAATCCTCAAACCTCAATCCTCAACCCTCAGCTCTCATCCTCCATCCTCAATCCTCAATCCTCAATCCTCAATCTTCAATCCTCAATCCCCAGTCCTCAATCTTCAATCCTCAATCCTCAATTCTCAATCCTCAATCCTCAATCCTCAGCCATCAATCCTCAATCTTCAATCCCAAATCCTCAATCTTCAATCCTCCATCCTCAATCCTCGATACTCAATCCTCAATCTTCAATAGTCAATACTCAATATTCAATCCTCAATCCCCAATCCTCAATCCTTAATCCTCTATCCTCAATGCTCAATCCCCAACCTTCAATCTTCAAATCTCAATCCACAAACATCAATTCTCATCAATCAACCCTCAACACTCAGTTCTCAGTCTTCAATCCTCAATCCTCAATCCTCAACCTTCAATCATCAATACTCAATCTTCAATCCTCAATCCTCAATTCTCATTCCGCAATCCTCAATCCTCAATCGTCAATCCTCAATCCCCAATCCTCAATCTTCAATCCTCAATACTCAATCCTCGATACTCAATCCTCAATCTTCAACCCTCAATACTCAATCTTCAATCCTCAATCCTCAATCCTCAATCCTCAATCTTCAATCCTCAATACTCAATCTTCAATCCTCAATCCTCAGTCCTCAAACCTCAATTCTGAATCCTCAATCCTGAATCCTCAATCTTCAGCTCTCAGTCCTCAGCAATCAGTTGTCAATCCTCAATCCTCAATAGAATATCCTCAATTCACAGTTTTCAATACTCAATACTCAATCTGCGATCATCCAACCTCTATCCACAAACATCAATTCTCATCACTCAACCCTCAACACTCAGTCCTCAATGTTCAATCCTCAATCCTCAATTCTCAATCCTCAATTCTCAATCTTCATTCCTCAATACTGAACCTTCAATCTTCAATACTCAATCTTCAATCCTCAATCCCTAATCCTCAATCTTCAATCCTCAATCCTCAATCCTCAAGCCTCAATCCTCAATCCTAAATCTTCAATCCTGAATACTCTATCTTCAATCCTCAACCCTCAATCCTCAATCCTCAATCCTCAATCGTCAGTCTTCAATCCTCAATACTCAATCTTCAATCCTCAATCCTCAATCCTCAATCCTCAATGCTCATTCTTCTATCCTCAATACCCAATCCTCAATCTTCAATCCTCAATCCTCAATCCTCAATTCTCAATCCTCAATCCTCAGTCCTCAGTCCTCAAACCTCAATCCTCAACCCTCAGCCCTCATCCTCAATCCTCAATCCTCAATCCTCAATCCTCAATCATCAATCCTCAATACTCAATCGTCAACCCTCAATCCTCAGTCGTCAGCCCTCAATTCTGAATCCTCAATCATGAATCCTCAATCTTCATCTCTCAGTCATCAACAATCAGTTTTCAATCCTCAATCCTCAATAGAATATCCTCAATTCACAGTTTTCAATACTCAATACTCAATCTGCAACCTTCCAACCTCTAACCACAAACATCAATTCTCATCACTCAACCCTCAACACTCAGTCCTCAATGTCCAATCCTCAATCCTCAATTCTCAATCTCCATTCCTCAATACTGAATCTTCAATCCTCAATACTCAATCTTCAATCCTCAATCCTCAATCCTCAATCATCAATCCTCAATCCTCAATCCTCAATCCTCAATCCTCAATACTCAACCTTCAATCTTCAATCCTCAATCCTCAATCCTCAATCCTCAATCGTCAATCCTCAGTCATCAATCCTCCATCTTCAATACTCAATCGTCAATCCGCAGTCCTCAATCCTCAATCCTCAATCCTCAGTCCTCAGACCTCAAACCTCAATCCTCAACCCTCAGCCCTCATCCTCAATCCTCAATCCTCAATCCTCAATCCTCAATCCTCAATACTCAATCTTCAAATCTCAATCCACAAACATCAATTCTCATCAATCAACCCTCAACACTCAGTTCTCAGTCTTCAATCCTCAATCCTCAATCCTCAACCTTCAATCATCAATACTCAATCTTCAATCCTCAATCCTCAATTCTCATTCCGCAATCCTCAATCCTCAATCGTCAATCCTCAATCCCCAATCCTCAATCTTCAATCCTCAATACTCAATCCTCGATACTCAATCCTCAACCTTCAATCCTCAATACTCAATCTTCAATTCTCAATCCCCAATCCTCAACCCTTAATCCTCTATCCTCAATCCTCAATCGTCAATTCTCAATCCTCAATCCTCAGTCCTCAGACCTCAAACCTCAATCCTCAACCCTCAGCCCTCATCCTCAATCCTCAATCCTCAATCCTCAATCCACAATCCTCAATCTTCAATCCTCAATACTCAATCTTCAATCCTCAATCCTCAGTCCTCAAACCTCAATTCTGAATCCTCAATCCTGAATCCTCAATCTTCAGCTCTCAGTCCTCAGCAATCAGTTGTCAATCCTCAATCCTCAATAGAACATCCTCAATTCACAGTTTTCAATACTCAATACTCAATCTGCGATCATCCAACCTCTATCCACAAACATCAATTCTCATCACACAACCCTCAACACTCAGTCCTCAATGTTCAATCCTCAATCCTCAATTCTCAATCCTCAATCCTCAATCTTCAATCCTGAATACTCAATCTTCAATCCTCAATCCACAATCCTCAATCCTCAATCCTCAATCGCCAGTCTTCAATCCCCAATACTCAATCTTCAATCCTCAATCCTCAATCCTCAATCCTCAATCCTCAATCCTCAATCCTCAATCATCAATCCTCAATCCTCAATCCTCAATCTTCAATCCTCAATACTCAATCTTCAATCCTCAATCCTCAGTCCTCAAACCTCAATTCTGAATCCTCAATCCTGAATCCTCAATCTTCAGCTCTCAGTCCTCAGCAATCAGTTGTCAATCCTCAATCGTCAATAGAATATCCTCAATTCACACTTTTCAATACTCCATACTCAATCTGCGATCATCCAACCTCTATCCACAAACATCAATTCTCATCACTCAACCCTCAACACTCAGTCCTCAATGTTCAATCCTCAATCCTCAATTCTCAATCTTCATTCCTCAATACTGAATCTTCAATCTTCAATACTCAATCTTCAATCCTCAATCCTCAATCCTCAATCCTCAATCCTCAATCCTCAATCATCGATCCTCAATCTTCAAAACTCAATCCTCAATCCTCAATCCTCAATTCTCAACCATCAATCCTCAATTCTCAATACTCAATAGAATATCCTGAATTCTCAGGATTCAATACTCAAACCTCAACCCTCAACCCTCAGCCCTCATCCTCCATCCTCAATCCTCAATCCTCAATCCTCAATCCTCAATCCTCAATCCTCAATAATCAATTT